>NW_010389928.1:0-5814 GCF_000710305.1 Buceros rhinoceros silvestris | reverse complement strand
TCCTACACGCTGTCACGCATCTCTGCACCCTATGTCTTTTCAGTCCTTTACCTACACAGCTAATCTGCTCCAGCTTCATAGTTTCTCCTTACATCTCCCACACAGGGCCATCTCCTCTTCCTTTTGGCAGAGCTGCATTGCAGAATGTTCCTGATCCTTGGTGAATTTTGAGCTTGCTATTTCCAGTATCAAACAGACGCTCAGCAGACCAAGAGCATTATTGGTATTGTTGAGTAATAATGCACAGAATAATGCTATATACTTATATCTAAGGAATTTGTGAAGGGTTGCAATGTAGTGTAGCGTGGGTCAACTCTTGCAATTTTTATTTCACATGTGGAAAGATGGTGGAATTTTTGGGAATTGTTACTTAACACACAGGATACCCTCAACCAAATCACTCTTTTCTCCCTGGATATTATGATTTGGCAGCAAATGACTGATCGATAACATATATAAATATTAGCAATTCTAAGCAATTTCTATAATTCAACTGATGTATATATACAAAAAATCCAGGAGTTGTTATAGACTTGTTTGTAGAGAGTAAATTTCACTCCTGCAGACACTTGAAGATTTTCTTCTCACTTGTATTCCTCTGTCAAGTGGCCAGAAATCACAGGCAGCTGTTTCAGAATAGTGTGGATTTATTTGTGTATAGTGACAAAAAATTAATGAACTATTACTCCATCACATACAATTCTCTGTCCTGCTGGCAGAATAGGTTGGCAGAACCTTTTCATAGTATCCATCAATTAATTTTATCAGTCATGGTATTATGATTATAAACTACAAATGATCTAACAATGAATATATAATTATCAAAATGAAACCGTGCAGTGGTTATTTAACATTTGTAATGTGTAATTTATTTAACACTCTCTTTGGAATATTCATGGGAAATTAGAATAATAAAACAGAAATAAAATTACATTTTTCTCTCGGTCATTGTCAGTGAGGAGCAATGTTATCAGCTTGATCAGGCTATACATTCAGCCATACAGGGAAGTTCACATATGCTACTTTTGGGTCCTCTTAAAACACCCTCATGAACTCTGTGTTAGTCATACGCTAAGGAACAAGTCATTCTTCTGACACTGAGACTGATAAATTGTGGATCTTTGTTTTAAAATAATTTTTTTTCCTCAACCTGAATTAAAACCTAAAATTTAAAATCCAGTGCTGAGAGACAAAAGTCTTGGATTCCAGATACAGGAAGAAGATAAAATTAATATCATTCTTATTAAGAAAGGGGTAAAATATATACTGTGTTTTGTGGGATTTAATTGTTCTCATCTTTGTTTTAATTGCAAAGGCCCTTGTCATTTGGCTTTGATACTACAAAAAATCACAGTCATCCTGTGTGGAGGAGGGAAAAAACCTTGCAATATGTATTCCAGAAAAGGCGTCCATTGTCCTCATATAGTCAACAGCAGTGAAATTTTATCTGCCACATACTTTGGTTTATCAAATAGTTGACATCTTCGGTAGCTGCTGGGTAATAACAGTTTTTTCATTATTCTTGTTTAATAAACGCAAGATCAGGTAATGTAACATAAATTAGGAGACTACAGCGAAACGCTAATACAGGAGGAGGATGGCCAAACCATGCTCTACTGCAAGCAGATGAGAGGAGACTTGGACTGCTGAAAATTATTGTATGGGCACTTTGACTACATTATATTCTACATTTTATGTAGAAGAACTAAATTCATGTTATACCTACCATTAGCTCATGAGTGCACAATATTACTGTTGTTTACCCTAATATCTATTTTGAAAGCTACCGTGTTTTGTATTTTACCATTTCCCATATTATATTTAGACGTATGTAATGTACCAAAGATAAAGTAGCTAAATGAAGAGTCAGTTTTGTAAAAGTTAAATTTATGAGCCTTCAAAAAGAAATGAGCCTGTGATTTCTGAATGTTCTCTGCTAATCACAATAATCTTCCCTTACATTACGATTTCAATCTTTCGTTGCAATAATAGTAATCTAGAAGCAGCATGGAAGTGCCCTCATTCCTTGTGCCCAAAGGTTCTGTCATTGTCCATTAAAATTCATGTGCATATACTGCAGGCTTGGATAAAACAGTTCATCTGACTGTTGACACTGTCTGAATTCTTTAATGAAGTCTTCCCCTAAATTAGTTTCACTTTTTTTTTTCCTGTTTTGTTTTTTTCCCCACAGTGGAAGTGTGAACGTCTGCTAAATTATATAGTAGCCATTCCATAGTGTAAAAGTTTTTTTGTTTTGTCTCCATTTTGATTGTCATGTAAAGTAGTATATTCTCAATGACTCTTTTGCTAAAAGAATTCCAAGCCTCAAAACCTCGTTTTTCTTTTTTTTTTTTTTATTCATTTTGTATTGCGGACACAGCTTTGCTTTTTTTCTAATGCGAGATCTCTGACACGGATTTAGATTCTTTACTGCTTTGAGGTATGCTAGTTATGCAGCCTAATTTTGCAAAATGGCTCTGTGTTTGTACTTCCCTGCGGCTTCAGTTTAGTTGTCATCTATCATTTTAGCACCATGATTGATTACCCTCTACTATTTAATATATCTGCTGCAGCTTCCCAGCTATTTCTTCAATTGGTAAACACATACTTTTCTAGACACATTTCCAAATGATGTGTTTTCCAAATGCCCCAGAATTCATGTAATCATGTTTTTCTCAGCTAGGAATTTAACCATTTAAGCCATTTAGTGGTTCCAATAAATTACTGGCTGATGTTTTGTCTATTACCTGGAAGTTTTGCACTGGAAATCTCTGTTGTATTTTCCATTTTTCAATGTTATTGCATGTATTTATTCTGAAATACGAGTGTATTTACGAGTTGCTTCTTTGACCACCAAAAAACAGTGAAAGAAATGAGCACCTTTTTTAGATATAGGAGCCAAACGCATGGGCTGGTGCTGTTGCAGTAGACTTTAACCACATTTACATATTAGGTTTCAAAAGCAAAATATTTATTAGCATAATTTACTCGTTGGAATTTCACAAGTCAGCGTCAGTCAGTAGGGTTAATACGTGCTTGTTTTCTTGTCCTGTATACTGTGTTCCTGTTCTGTAATTTGCTATTTTTAAAAATTATCTTGAATATCAAGTTGGTTATGATTTTAAATTAGGCACTTTTTAGAGTTACATCAAGTTTCCATTTAAAAAAGGTTGGGGTTTTTTTGTATTAAGTCTTACTGTATATACACATGGCAGCAGTTTTACACAATTACTGAGGCCACTTCCAAGAAGCTACTGCGTCTGTGAACCACATATCAAAGAAGTTTTAATGTAAAATTTTCTTTTATCCTGCAGTTTTGGTTATAGCTCTATGATATCTGTGTTTTTGAATGGGAAGGATGATAATTTGTTTTGATTTTACTTTTTAATTACTGACTGTATTTAGTATTTGTGATTAAAATCTCTCAGTAAGGAGAACTGTGCATTGTCATCATAGTTCAGCTTTGCTGACATTGGTAACCTTCGTCCTGTCTCTAAATACAATCTAACAAAATGAATAGACGTCTACATTGTTGTGTGCTTTTGGGGGGCAGTTTGGTGTTCTTGTTTTTTGTGAGAGCAAGCAGTAATCAGTACCTACCTTTTGTTTGTATTTTGTAATCTCTGCACAATCCTCTCTTAATGACTACCGGTTATTAGCTTTAGATACGTATCTTAGTAATCCCTGGTAGGTGTATTCCAGCCCACATTTCATTAGAGTATTGAAGATAGAGAGTTCTGACACTGTTCTTGTCAAATCCACTATTTTGCATTTATGGTACGTGAAGGTTAACTCAAAAAGTAACTACACGTGATACAAATGATTACGTACATACAAGTGAAGGTGACTACCAAGTGTGGAATCGGTGATAGCTAAGGAACATTATTTGGCAGTTTTGGATCCTCTCCAAGTATGAGTTTGTTCTTTAGTGATGACTTTGTTTCCTTCTTTCAAAGTTTCACACTAAAAATCTTATTTTGAAGACATATAGCTATCATAAACATCACATTTTGACAGCTTATCTTACGTGAATGAAAGTCTTTTGAATAAGTTTATTCAGAAATGAGAAACGATGCATCTTAGACCTGTTTGGAATCATATCATTAAATTCCTAGTATATTGACAACATATTTTAACAAATGAAAAGAAAACAGGAAATTCAGTCACTCACTTCCCCATGTAAACAAAAATGTTTTGTGAAGCCATTACCAATGGTAGCACATTAAAGTATATTTTATTATGTTAATCTGCTGTGTTTATGTCGATATCAGCAGTGCATTAAAACAGTCATTGTAGATCCTTTCTTGCAATAATGATTTTGAAAATGCAAAATTCAAAATTAAGTATATTTGGAAAAACATGATTCCTTGCATTAGAAATTATTTTTTGGCAGGGTGGGATATACTGTAGAACAGCCAGAAATTAGGAGTGATTAGGAGAGCTCAGGAATATATCACATATATTAGCAGTCTGTCTACGGTGTGCTTCTGCTGCAATACCTTCCAGTTTGTACTGTATGCTGAAGAGGCAAAGATGTGGTTTTGCAGTGAGGGGCATCTGCACCAGGGCTCTTAGAACCATGTTGATTGATGTATTTCCTACTCATGACTCTTATAGCTATGCTAATAAATGTAACAAGATTTAAGCTGAAGGCACAAGTTTTTGAATGTGTTTCCAGTCTCTCCAATTAAAAAGCTTTAGTTAAGCCATTAAAGATATTAAGAGTCTGTTTTTCTCATGAGCTGTGTATTTGGGACTTTTTCTCATTACTGCCTGATTTCCATGACTGCTTCAGTCCCTCCAACATCTCAAGGTTTAGAAGTGTATTTTTTATGACAGGTGGGATTTTCATGCAGTCATATAGTCCCAGGAGCTGAAACTTCCAAGGATAACTCCCAAACATTTATAGCTAAGTCTGGCAATACTGTGTAAAATGCATGATAACCTGGAGGTCTGTGCTAGTACTGTATAGCACTACACTTTGATCTTTCTCAAAATAGGTCTCCCGATACCTCTTCGTTTTTAGCAGAAATAGAGCCCAGGCTGCTCTTATGCCATAAGCCTATTTCACTCACCCTTATAAGTTGCAATGCCAAGTGAGAACATTTGTTTTAGGAAGAAAGATGATAAAAAAGAAGTAAGATGGCATTTAGACTGTGCAGCCTTAACCATTTTTGATGGGTTTTGTTCTTAGAAATGTGTCTCAGTGTTTGAATCTTCAGTTTTCGTGAAACGCTTAACATCAACAGAGTTTATTTAAAGATTTAATTTTACTTCAGGGATAATAATTTTAAGAACTTTAAACTACATTGAACCATTAGTTAATAAACCGCTAGCTATTAAACTGTTAATAGTTCATCTTGCAGATAACAGTGATTCCTGTTGGAGAGTTACGGTCTATTGGGCAAATATGCATTTAGGGAGGTTTTAAAATGGGAATTACATCTAAACCTTATAATTATGTATTTTGACAATTCTATTCCATGAATAGAATCAGTAGCTTTTATGTATGAATCCATACGCTCCTCAAATATCTAAGTATTTGCAGTACACAGCCATGCTAAGCATAAGGAATCTCAGTTGTGTCCCAGTTTGAACTAAACTTCCTGGTTTGAGCTGAAATTTCCTTGTTTTGGGTAATGGACCAATAGAATCATTCCATGCAAATACGATAATTCTGCATTTAATTGGTTAAGGGGGTCAGGTGAAACGTTACATTGGGAGGCTTTAAAAATGCAGCAGCTCGGGGGAGGTCTCTCTCTTGCCTTCCGGACTTGTTGCGCAAAGGAGAGCTCCCACGAATCTGCTGGCTGC
>NW_010389927.1:0-16892 GCF_000710305.1 Buceros rhinoceros silvestris | reverse complement strand
TATTTTACAGGTGATGAACTGAGACAACCAAGGATTTCTTCCCTGTTGAAACCTGACTGTAACTGCCCTGAAGCAGAATACCACCTGTTACAATTTCAGTGCACAGCCCATGAACCTCATTTCTCTTACATAGCACAGGCAATAAATCTGCCAGCTAAGTATTGTTGTGTTTGTATTATACATGTGTTATGAGATTCTTAAATAGTCATTCTTGATAAAGATGAATTAATAATTTACATGCAGTAGCAGCAACCCAAACTACAGAAGCTAATGTCTGGAGAAACACATTTTGAATAATGTAATGAGAATCAGCTTTTAGCGTCACCTCTTGTTTTTCCTGTTGAACATGTTTTGTAAAAATAAAAAGATCTAAAAATTGCATTCCTCTCCATACTCATCACAGATTTTGCAATAATTTTTTTTTGTAGAAATACGATTCTTGAGTCTTAATATCTGACACTTGGTAAACCGTTACAGCATGCTAGAAAGCTCCAAACCGTCAATGGTGATGGATTAATTGGTAGTGATCATCCTAACTGTGGTGTAATAAGAATCAATAATTACCAAGAAGTTATACTTTAGGGGGGAGGTGATTCAGGTTCTTTTCCATCTTTTTCACCAAAATAAGCAATCCAAGACTAACTCACATATTGCCTTGGTTTTCCAGGGATCTTGTCATCTTCCAGGATCTCCAGCATTCCAGACACAGAAGAAATGTAAGATCTGCACAGAGAAGAAATGTGACATTTTCCTCATAGCTCCTTGATAAGCAGTATTAGTTTCTGTAAAGAGTAAAATTCTTCATAGAAGAATTAAATGTCATCCTGGTTTACCAGAGAATGAAAACTAAGGCACAGAACGCAACTCACCCAACATTTTGCAGGCCACTAACAGAGACAGGAATAAACTGTTGCTCGTGAGACTTTACCTCCATTTTCTATGTAATTGTACCTGCCAGGTGTCTCTTTCCTACTAGAATAAAACTCAAAGAATTTTCATGTCATTTGTATACCAAGTATGTAAAAATAAATGCTAGTCTTTACACAACAAAATCAAGTGTACAGTGTATGGAAGTAACTGAAAATGAGTTAATCAAAGTCGAAATTTGACCATTCAAAGAAAATTAAGGAAAGATTAACAGCCTTATTCTGTTATTACTTACCTCCAACGAAAAACACTTTTGAAATGCATTGTCCTGCCCTTTCATAGTGGTCAAGGAAAAACCCTCCTTAGGCTCTGCAGTCTATTTACAGACTAATTATAGCAAGGCTTTTCAAAGGTTTTTAAGAAACTACTACAAAAAAGCAATCTAAGGTACCTCTGATGATCAGGCTGAGCAGCTCCCCTATTCCTGTAATCTTAGTCCCAAACTGGAAGTGTGAGAGCACACAAATTCTCTCAGAAGATCTCCCATCTGAGAGGCTTACAACCTGGAGAGAAGACAATACCTCTCTGAGAAAGGCCCTCACAATGCCACACCTAACACCAGTGAGCAAAGATGAGATGAGCACAAGCAGCTCTTATAACTGATTCACTTAATCAGAGCAGATGGCTAGTGCCATTAGCTCATTACAGTTAATTAAGGACTGTATAAAAGCCTGTATTGCCCTAAATGGGTAGTAATGAGTGTTAGGGTGGCTGTGTAGGAGCTGTGAGGTTAGGGAGAGTGACAAATAAAGCAATTATATTGAGAAACAATATTTAAAAAAAATCTCTGAAGCTCTGCAATTTGTATTTTTTTCCTTATGCAAGCACGAAAAGCCAAAGGCAAGTCAGAGTGTGTAAAAGATTCCACATGTGTTTGTTTACAGAGATAAGGGGCTTAAAGCAGCTCTCTTCCCCTTTTGGTTTCTATCCTCTTTCTTGCGTGTAAGAGAACACTTCATGTGCTTTGCTCCTCTGTTCTTATTGATGTTTAATGCTAATGCTGCTGGTCATCGAGCTTTCCTAATGCTTTCCCCATTCATTCTACTTGTTCAGCCCATTGATTGCTTAGCGCCTTTTATCTTCTCAATCTGAAATGCTGGCTGGCCCATAAAAGCCAGGAATTGGAAAGCGGTTGGTTTTTCATGAGTGCAATAAATTAGCTGTAAGCAACTAATTTAGGTCAGAAAATGTAAGTGCATCACCAACAGCCTTAACTGCTGAAGCATTGTCTGGCGAAATCAGGGGAAGGGCTGTTATTGACTGGAGCAGGCTTTGGAGCAGAGCACTAGCAGGAGAGAAAAAGGGCAGAAATTAACTAGGGGGGAAAAAGTAACAGGCTAATAGATTTATTTGAAATGCATAAATCTCTCTGTTAGACCAAGTGTAAATTCAGCCTTTCTTTTTCTGTTCATGTATTTAAGCAACATGATAATTTTTACAAAAGGTCTAACGAGGTTTGCTCCTGTCTGAAGCTTAGAAGACTTCCTGAGAAATTAAGTTAGTGCAGAAGCTGTAGAAAACATTTCAAAGAACTGCAGTTCTTAAAAAAACAACAAACAAACCACCTCTCTCAGCTGTAGCTGAGAGATGCCGCGCACTGATCTTTAGAACCTTTGTCTGGTTTAACGTGTTATATCTCATCAGAGCAAATTTTCTTTGCCAATAGATCTTCTTCCTGAGAAGCAGAGGCGTACAGCTCAGTTTTGGGCATTTTTTTGGTAAATACACAGAAAAAAGAGCTCAGCAAAGCTTCGGAAAAAACTATCTATGGAATTTCAATATGTGGAGGAAAAAATAAAAATTCTGCAGAAAAAAAAACTTAAGAGTTTGGCTTTCTGGGTATGCAGAACAAAAGGAGCCAAGGGTCAAAATAGTTGGTTTTACTAGTAACCTTATCTAGCACTATGCAGATCTCTACCATGCTACGTCTTTGTAAGCCCCCAGCCTAACGGGTAGCGTGTTTTTCTCTCTCTTTGTATTTAACTAATTGTAAAAGGACAGATTTAAAAGAGCTAACTCTTTTCTAAATAAATAAAACCTGTCCTCTCCAAGCGTGACAGAAGGTGAATTTAGTTTTTGAAAGTTCCTATCAAATACATGTGAGAAGCTGATGGTCAATACCTTCCTCAGGACTGTTTCAAATCATCTATTTCATGCTAAAGAGTTCAAAGAGGTTTTACTGAAGGAATCTTGAGTGGTGTGGTGTTAGAACCCTCAAGGCAAAACATTAATGAAACACCAGAAGTTTCAAACCTAAAACCATCTGAGTAGAGACTTGGTCTTTGTTCCCTGGCACTGCAGCTCGAAGGGCCTGTTTTGCCACACCAAGCCCTGGAAGGTTTAATAGGAAAGGTAATAACATGCCTCTGGGTTGATGAAGGGTGAATAAACAACCAGAGATCGTCGTTTATGAGCACACTGGTTGCTAACGTAGCTATTTTTGAAGCCTCTCTGCCAGGATCCTGCCTGGGATGCAGGGATGCCTGGGATCCTGCTCCCTTCTGGAGCAGCTTCCTCAAAGCTGTTCTGGTTTCTCTGATAGTTTGTAATCTGAGAAAATCAGATTACTGAGAACTGGGCAGAGAAATGCTTTTACCTGAAGAAAGCATTTTTTCCTAAGTTTATCTATTGCGTAACAAATAAAGTAACATGTAAAAAAGTTATAATCTTCTCAGGAAGGAATCATGGCACTAAATAAGATCATCTTTACATCTATTAAGGGAAAATTATTCGTCTGGGTTGGGATTAACCATTCTACAAGAGCCTTTTTTACCTTATTTTTATCTAAATTTAAAGCTGCACTTTTCTGAACAGTGACATTCACCTTTGAAATGTTCACCTTTGTAAACAGGAAAACCTTCTTACCACGCAGCATACAACATCCCCTTACTGGGTAAACTTTGACTTCCCAGCTAAATGATCGCATTAATCGCTTAATAGGATTGTCATTGCTGCTGTAAAAGTGGCTGAGAGTCGTTTCAAAGACTTGCTTCATGAAGAGAAGGGAGTGCCATGGAAGTTGTACACTAGTCTGGGACATACATCTTAAAGACACTTGATTATCTGTTTAATCTTCACCTCTTCTGTGACAGAGGCAGAACATCAGGCAGCTGTACAAAACCAGAAGCTGATTTAGTGTAGCTCATGGAAGACCTTTCACAGAGCCTCTTGGACCTGTGACAATCCATGGCAGGAACAAAAGGCAGTAACTGGAGGGATTTGGAGAGACTGGTTTCAAGGGCAGGCAGATGGCTAGGGGAACAGCTCTCTGAGGTTTCCTCATGCTGCTGTTGAGGTTGATTAAACTGAGACAAAAAAAGGTTTTACAGGTGCTAAAAGGAAACTTCTGAGTGCTGGTGAGACAGTTTCTTGTTGAATCAGACACAGCAGCTGACCGCGGTGTACTGAATTACCACCACTCCTAATTCCCAAGAGTCCTATAACGACAGAATCACAGTGGTGTTTCACATGTGGTGTCCTGACACATGCTTTCTAATAGCATGTGCCACGGCCATTACCTCGGGGTGAGGTAACCTCTTTTACGGTGTCTTTACTGGCTAGTGTCAGCAACAGAAGCTAGCTCTGGGTAAGGCAGTAGTGATTATCGACAGCGGTTGCCCTGTCTAGTAACATGACAGATGTGAGGCTGCAGTGGTTCGTGTCTCCAGCTGTAGCCTGAGGCAAGGCTGAGCAGGTTCCTCCCTGGCAGGAGCTCACTGAAGTATGCCGCAGCACGGGTTCTTTGGACATCATTGGCTTGGGAAGCAAAGCGTTGGAGGAAGCCATTAGTGGTGAAATCTCAGTTAAGTCCTTTTGTTGGTTTTGAAAAAACATGAAATTATGGCATAATCATATCCTCAGGTGCCTTAGATCAAGAGACACTTGCCCCAAGTGGAAAAAACTGTCATATGAAAATGCCTTTGTTTTGAAGAAAACACTACCTTTGTTTACAAGTAGTAGAGGGATGCAAACCCCTTTGGGAAAGGGTGGGCTGAGGAGAAAGCATTTTGGGGGAAAGTTTTATCCTCAGTTAGTGCTCTTGGTGTAACTTGCTGAGTATTGACTTACAAGAGCCACGTCCTTTTATGTTCAAACATTGTGATTACAGGAACAAATCACAGGATCACAGATCTCTCATGGATCACAGCCACTGTCTGCAGAATTCATTAACTGTTTGTAGAATTCATTCATTCTGGAGACTCATAAATATTCAGCACACTGCAAACAGTGACTATCCCTTCTGACTAGAGCATATCGATTTTTATATTTATGCCATAGATCCTTCTCAGCTTAAGGAGATTTTTTCCCTGTTAGACTGTAAATAATTTATATGCCTATTGATTTGGTTTAATGTTTTAGAAGTTTTGAATTTGTACACTTTATCATTAACTTAATGTAACGGTAGGAACAACATGTTGTGACTGTCATAAAAGGTTACTCAAGGGACAGTACTCTAGGTGGCTCTTCTTAAGCATGGGGCTTTGGGGTGGATTGGGAATGGGTTTGAACCAGATGACCTCCAGAAATCACTTGCAACCTCAACCTATAGCGGTTCTTCTTGGTTGTATAATGTAGAAAAAAACATATTAAATACTGTATTTAAGTATTGGTTTCACATGTAACTGTACACACCTGAGGATTGTAGTCATTCAAAGAGTCCCAAAATGTTGCTGTCTTAAGTGAGCTCAGGACAGATGAGAGCCGTCCTTTGGTTTCCCTCTTGCTCCTGGCAGATACTCTACAGATGTGGTGAATTCTTAGTTACTTAGCAGGCTGGATTTGTTAGCACACCAAGACCAGAGATGTGCATGATTTCTGAACTACTTTTCCCCAATTCTTTATTTCCTTTCATTATCAAGGTGGCCGCAGTGGAAAACTTGAGACTGTTCTTGTTCAGTCCGAACAAGATCCAAAGCATGTTTAGACAGTTACGCTCAGATTGCCAAGAACAAAAGGGAACTAATATTCGTGAAGTAACTATTTTCAGGTTCTGAACATAACGGATGCCAGCAGATGATGACCAGAAATATATTTTATGTAACAGACTAAAACTGGAAGATGAAACTGGAAAGAGAAAACTTGCAGAAAATAATTACCGAGATTTTTCTGTCTTGCCTTTGAAAAAGTAAATCTTACAATCCTTTCAAGAAATAACACTGTAGATGGCAGGAGGCTTGTTAAACCTTTGCTTGATGTACAGGGTGTTACAGCTCTGTCTGGAGTAGAAGGCAGAAAGGATTGTCAAGCACTGAAACAGACTTCTCAGGGAAGGAGTTGAGTCGCCACCCCGACGGTCTTTAAAAGACCTGTAGACATGGTGCTTGGGATCATGGTTTAGTGGCATTAGGTTCGTGGTGAGACTTGGTTATCTTAAGGGGCTTTTCCAACCTAAATGATTCTATGATTCTGTTCTAAGATTCTGTGACTACTCAGGTGACACCAGCAAAGTCACTCAATGGAAAATGAATGTTCCAGAAGGCAGTCCTTAGAGCATGTCTACAATTAACATGGTTACCTGTGAGGGTAATCAACATTTTATCTCTGAGGATATGGTCTGAATTGCCTGTTGCACTGACAAGTTACTCAAGGGTAGTCTGTCAAAAATTCTTAAATTCCCTTAATTATTCTGCTGGTAGTGGCACCCACTTCTAAATGATATATTTTATTGTTTGAGTATTAAAAAAAAAACCAAGAAAAAGCTGCTGGTCTGTGAGGGAATCTTACCCAAACAGGATCTGTATGATCTGTATGATTCAATTTCAGATATGCTTTAAAAAAAAAGCCTGATACACTTTATTTAAAATGTGTTTTAAATTACCCATTTCTTCATTCCTAACTTACCTGCATCAACAACAGATTTAGTTCTGCATCAGTACAGGACAAGGTGGTTCTCCTAAAGTACTCAAACCAGGCTTCCCAAACTAAATGTTCCCAAACGAAAAACGAGCAGTGACACCGGTTCAGATTCATGATTCCATCTCTATAGCAATAGCAGTCTCTGTCCAGAGAGCACGTGTTTGGCAGACAGTACTCATTTCAGGCAGCAAAGAGGGCCCCGACATCTCTCCCCTGATCTCAGAACCTCTGTGGTGTTGTTAGATCATGAGTAGGTTAGTACTAACTTCCAGAGAGACAGATTCTCTCCTCTCTGCTTTTCCCCTCTGCTTCAGGAAGAGCAGAGAGTTAGTGCCTTGGACTTTGTGTGAGCAGTCTTCACCTGAGGATATGATTCTCTTAACGGCCTCAATAACAACAAACTCCATGTGCTGTCCTGGTGTATTTGCTGGACGCTGAAGAATGTGCCTGACACTGGGTGTATTCCAACAGCTTTGTCACCAAACTTCTCCTGTTTGCAAAACGTGGCATTTCTACACCTATCCCCTACCTTTAAGTTCTTGTCAGTAAACTCATGTTTTCTCACTTGCTGCCAGAAGCAGGAGTGGTGACTTGTGGAGGTGACTTTTCCCATGGCTTTTTAGAACAGGAAGTTTGTGATTGGCTGAGATGTCAATGGATTCCACAGATGCTCAGAGGAAGCTGCTGTTACCAGGATTATCAGGCAGTCACGAAGGAAGGAGAGTTCAACACATCACCTCAGCTTCTTTCCCCGAAGGGCTCCACAGCCAGACAGCTTAGGAGGCCTTGTAACTGTCATCTCGAAACACTGAAGATGAAAACCTCGGCAGCGTTAAAGAGGTGGCTTTGATATGAAATGTATGCCTGAATAAAAGTAACAAATAATACAAAGTCATTAAAAACTCCTTCGAAAAGGATTGATGATTTTTAAAAGCCGCTACAATTAACAAACTACACTGCACTTTCAGATTCATTTTGGGGATTTTGACTTTTTCTTTGTTTCAACAAAAGCTTTTTTGAGAATAAAGCAAGGAAATGCTTGCTCTCTTTTGTTCTGAGCTCTCATTTCCTTTTTATACTGTCCTGAAATAGTGTTCTGTTGTAGACTTACTTTTCTTGCTTATTCATTGTGCTATTCTTCTCCAAACTCCCACTGCTCTTGTATTAGCTTCAAATGTAAGGTTGTGTGCCTGAAAACTCCTACTGCTCTGTACTGGTTCAGCATTTTGCTCGTAAGAAACACAGACGCACGGAAGTGTTCATGCTTATACTCCAGGTACTGATTAGCCTATGGGAAAGTTACAGAAAGAAAAAGCAAAAGTTGGGAAATGAAAGCAGTTGTAGGCAGAAAGGTGCCTTTGTTAGCAGAGAGGTATGGTGAGGCAAGGGGTGGTTTAATTTAAAAAAAAAATTAGAGAAAAAGAGTTTAAAAAGAGTAGAGGAAATAATAAGGCAAAGTTACAGAGTATTGGCTCATGGGGTTGCTTTGGACAAAAAAAAGAAAAAGGTGACCTTGTTATGGAACTTAAATATCAATTGATGTAACTGCACATGGAAATACGCACCAGAAAAATATTTCCGTAGTAAATGAGGTTGTAGTTACAGAAAACAGGTATAAATGTGTTTGCAATAAGATCTACTTTTTAACTTAAATTAGTCTCGTTCCAAATCTAAATTTGAACAAAAATACCACAGTTCAATTATACAGTTCAGATAAAACAGACCATCCGAGTGACTCACGGTTTTTAGAACATGGTCGCAGTGTACTCTAAAATAATGAGAATTGGTTCACAGCCAAGGAAAAGGAAAGTGGAGGATCATTTTAAACACAATTCAAAATCACTACCCTGATTGCAGGACAGGGAAAAAAATACCCTCTTTGGGTTGTATCATCATCGTTTTAAATCGACACTGCAAAGCTAAGAAGCCATCTGGGAAGATGGAAAAACAGGAGTCAGCAGTCCTTTTGAACTGGACAACAGCAGGGAGCGTGTTTCAGAACCGGCTGATGATGGTGTATCCATTGTCATACTGCTTTAGGAAAGGAGGAGAAGTCCCACTGTCGTGATTCACTTTTGGATGGCTCCTCTGGGTAGAGGGACAGTTACTCCACCATATCCTTGTACTAAGATGAAAGAGGAAAGGAAAAGAGAAATACATTTTCCCCTGCAAAGCACAGGGCTAGCCACGTCTATTTAACTCTGAAAAGCATTGGGTAAGAACTGACTCCAGCACAAGAATATTCCACTGTGCTGGGTGCATAACCAAGCTCTGTTTATCTCAGCAGGTCACGGATGAACCGAGGAATTTCGCTCTGCCTGCGACTTACAGTTAACATTTTATCATCTCTTATCAGCTTATTACGCTCGGAGGTGTGATCTTGGGTATTTAAATGGTGACGTTGGTTTGTCATCGTCCTTGCAGCCGAGAACCCTTTTAATTGTTGAACCATGTGGAGAGATGATTGATGTGCAAAGGGAATCACAGTGGTAAACTACTGCCCCTTACTCAGCTCCTTCCCATGTATCACTGAACACACAAAAGTCCTCCAGATTAGCCTTGTTTAAATATTATTTGCATTTAAATTGCAGGATAGGTTATAGACTGTGTATTTTACGAACAAGGCTCAATGCTAAACTCAGCAGTTACATACTCTTAAACGGTGAAACCCACTTTGAAGGCACAGCTCTAAGCAGGCTGCGGAGGCAAGGACATAAGGGGAAAAGCGTCTCTTGATGTTTGCGAGATTCCAGGCTAAGAGACAGTGCAGAAATACATTGGCTGTGGGTTCTGAATTGTGCCTAAAGGGAAGTGTTTCCATGTTCTGAACAGCGCCTTTGTAGGCACGTCTTCATTCAAGCATGGTGCAGCCTTAATGGGTTTTCTATGCACTGAATTGTTTTGTCATTGTGCAGTTAAACTTCAAATGTTCTGCAGGATGGTGGCCTGGTAACTGTGCTGCGATGTCACTTCTATCCATTGCTTGAGTAATGAAGACTCTCACTGTGTATTGATGCTAAATACCATTGTTAGGAAGCCCAGTTATTTTTTTCCCATGCTCAGTTTGAGTAAGTAAGTGCAGCAGAGCAATCACTCTGAATAGCAAATCAGCTTCTTTAGCCTTTCCCAGAAATATTTCATTACTCAAAAAATCTGTCGTGGATTTTCGTTTTCCAAAAGGTGGTTGTGAGTTTCATAAAAGGACACTTTTTGTCCCCAGGGCCTTTCAAAATTCAGAACCTATCCATTTAATAGAGTGCCAAGAACATGGAGTGTGCCTTCCCCTTGCCAAAAAGAATTCCCATGCAAAAGGTTACAAAAGGGAAAATATATTTAAAATTTTTCTATACGGGTTAAAGTCTTCACTGTGCAACAAGCTAACGAAGGACAATTTATCCTAAAATGCTTGTGGAAGTTCGTTAGAGAAGGTATGGCGACGTTCTTTGGAGTGTAACAGTGTCAGTGAGGTCCATTCGGTATCAGAGCAGCCTGCCAATTCAGGGTATTATAGATGAGATGCTGGAAAACACTGGCTGGCAAAGGATCTGGTCCTCATCCAGAAAATAGTGAAAGAATGGAGTATCTGTGGGGAGAAAAAAATAATCTAGTGGCAAAGGTGATTATCGAAAGACTTCATCAGAAGAATGAAGCTGTGTCACTGGTTTCTTGCTGCGACTTCCAGGGCACTGGTAATCAGCAGCAGAGCTTGGTAAATCGTTCATAATGACGGAGGAGTTCATTTGAGAAATATGAAATCTTTTTTCCATGAAGTTAGAGCACCACTTATTCAAAACGTTCAGCTACAAAATTGAAATAACTCGCGCGCAGCTCAATGCAAGTACCTCTACTGCATCAGACCCTTGAAGGGTCGAGATGGCGCTTTATGATGTGTTTGCTCAGGACGTGGGGATGCTGCTCTTGATTACAGCCTCTAAGACAAACTGCTAAACAATGATGTGAAGAACAGCATAAATTACATCTCTCTGCGCAACATGCACGATAGCTCCGGTAGCCTGCGGCACCATGAGTAGTGAAATATTGTCCAGTCCTCATAGTTCCCCTCACCATTTCTCTGTCTGTTAGCTGTCAGGTTATTTAGGGCCTGAACCCTTCGCTACTCCCACAGCTGATCTTGCACATGCTGTGGTCACTGTTGTCATTAAATCAAATTCCTTCTGAACGCTTTGAAAATGTGAGGCTCAGGCACAGGGCAAGGCACATCAAAGAACAGGAGAGACCAGAGCTGCCTTGGAGACCAGACTGGTAAGAGGCTGGGGGAGCCAGAACTACCACCCCTACAGCTGTTGTCCCCAGCCACCTCCTCCAGCAGCTGCCTTCAGAGGCACGGTCAGAGCCTGCGGAACAGGATTGGCTCCCCAGGCAAGCTGCACACTCCCAAAGCTGGTACCCACCCAGCAAATCCAAGTCCTTGTGACTTCATGTGTGTGTTTACAGCAGGTGGGGAAAATATTTTGAGCAATACCTCTGAAATCTTTGGATAACTGTTGACTATTGCTCTTGGCAGTAATTCCAGAAAGCGTCTGCTCTTCATTTGCATCTCAGAAGAGCAACGGCAACCCAAAATGATGGGTTATACATAAAGTCAAGGGCACTTGGTTCATGGAGGCACCAGCTGCTCTCCCAAGTGGAATCCTTTACAAACAGCCAATAATCTGGTCTGCGGTCAGAAGTTTACAGCATTTTTTTCTTAAACTAGAAGTGCTAGAATTGTATAAAACATGTCTTCTGGTATTTCATTAAGGTTCCTGACCTTGTGTTCAGGGGAATAATAAGATGCCAGAAGGCTGCGAGAAATGCAAACAAAAATGATGCACAGTTCTGGGGCTGCTGTTTGTGATAGCACAATATCTTTAATTCTGTAATGCTATGGCTGGCTTGAGAATAGCAGGCTAACGCCGTGAGTTACTGGTGCACATCCTCAGCCATGAGGAGATTTAAAATGTACTTTTTAAACCACCTCTCTCACCATCTATCGCAAGGTGGTAGGGAGTAGACAATCCTATTGCCAGATTTTAGACTCCTGTCACAGATACCTCAGTTAGGAAACCAGTGTGTTAAAATACACAAGTGAGGTTCCTGCTCTGGTTTGCACTGTGAGCAAGCCTGACTTTCTCCTGTTCCTACAAAAAGAACACGGAGCTCCTGCATATTTAAAATCAGAAATAATTTTCTTTTTCTCTCTGTAATTATTTTAAATCTGCAGAACTTTATACTTCCTCTTTGTGCTGTATATTTAAATGTCTCCTCTGTGTACCTGGAGGAGAAGGCTATAATAATTGTTTGAAGTTCATTCCAGCACAGGAACTGGCCCGTCCTGCAGCACTGGTAAGGAAAAACTCGTTATTTTACTCCATAGTAATTGTGAAGAGCTTTTGTGGACTGTGCCAGTAGGTGAGAACTAGTGAGATTCTAGAGACACCTGCCACAGTGCCTTCTCCTGCCACATCTTAAACCTTCAAAGGAATCTCTCTTCTGGGAATCTTCAAGTGATCTGCTGGACACCCACCTGCTGCTCAGAGCACCGCGTAGTCCCTGTTGTCACACTGCAGAACTCATCTCCAAATTTAACCTCATCTTAGTACTCAGTATTGCTTAAGAAACACCATGTACCTGATTGTGAGATTGTAAGATGAAGAGTCAACCAAAGTGTTTCAAATGTCTTCTAGGGAGACCATCTAAGCTGTGGCCTCTGCAAGACGAATGTTGTCTTCAGCTCTTCTTCCGTATTCCAGCTCCTCTTCTCCATTTTCACCATCCACTACACATGATTCCTGCCCTAGTATGAGGCCTTTGGACTTCACTATGGTTGAAATATTTAATGATAATAATGACAGTAATAAGGCTTGCAGCAATTGCTGCAGGCAGTATGTTCCTAGATCAATAGGAAACATCAAATAGGAAAATAGCATTCTGATTAGTATTATAATGAAAAAGAGGAAGATAATTTCATAAACTACTGCGATGTAATGCAATTAGCAGAAATGAACTGAAACTTCGATTTTACTTGTAAGGGCTTGAGAATGACAAAGACCTTGAAGATGAAAAAGGCCATTAGCCTGAGAATGAAGGGCAAACCTCTCAGGGAGGGATATTTTGTTCTGATAACGGCCCCCTTCAAATTTTTTTTTCCTCTTTCCTCTAATTAATGGAAGAAATAGACTGCTGCATGGGAAGGCCACATTCAGGGACCTGAGAGTTCTTACAGCCCAGTTCAGCCCCACCCGTGTCCCTCCAGACCCACCCCTGGGCCCAAGCTCCCACGTCAGCCCCTCTGGGCTGCCCAGCAATGTCACTGGTCTCCAGCCCCAGCGCTGTCCTGCCCTGCCTGGCCATGACCCTTGCTGAGCCAAGTGCCAGCTGCAGGCTGACCTTCTGCCATGGCCCTGGCCAGCCGTCCAGAGGCTGTGTCTGACGCCAGTGCTCCTCACTGGGTCCAAGCCTGGCCCCCACCTGCTCTCAGCACATCCTGGTTCATAAGTGCTGGTTCATGGGATCTGGACATAAACACCCATTTATCTGAGAAGCTGACGGGCATAGTCCATAGTTGGAGACGGTAACCAAATGCTTAATTTGCATGGCCGTGGCCTGGCTAGACAACAGTTGGTACGTCCACCTTTCTCCTCCTCCTAGCAGCTGCAAGCATGCAGCACACAAACCCTTTGAAGGCCACAAGTTTTACTCTCAGCACCTCAGTAAGTTTGATATCAGAGGCCACCACTATTTTATGTGCCAGCTTTTCCTCCGTGGTGCTCCGATTGCTCTTTCCAAGCATCTCTGTTGCTTGACGTACATTTTTGGAAGAGTTACAACCTTGCAAGCACTTGGGCCAATTCTCTCACCAATGACATGACTGTAACACATCGTCTTTGGTTCCTGCACACTGCAATATGCACCTCAGTGGTGTTTAACTCAAATATCGCAGCATGCCTACTGCTAGGTGCCAGGGAATGCCGTGGAGATGCGTGCACCTCTCATTGTTCTCTGGGACAATGGGCTTGCACACAGGGAACATCTGCTCCAGGCGTGAGAACAGATTATTTTAGGTGTGTGCCTACAGAAAGGGTGGGGGAATGGAAGGTCACATAAACTTATGTAAAATCGTGTCTGCAGTGTGTGTCGGCTAGCTAAAAAAAAAATGATTGAGAATTCCATTAAATATTTATGTTAACTGTAAACATGTTAGTTTAGCATAATCCTTCGCATTTCTAATTTACATTGAATTAAGAAAACCTCATGGGGGTGTTTCTGAGTTACGTTTGTAAGAACAGACATGTCAGAAGTTGGTATTGCTATGTAATAGAATGCATCTTATCACGTATTCTATATTATTAAATATTACAAAAGGACAACAAAATAAGAGAATAAATGTATTTATTCACCCTGTCCCATAATGCAGAAAACCCCTGAGGGACTTCCTGTGGAAGAATTCCTCTAGTTTTCTCTCTTCTGCGCATTCCCATGAAAGTGATGCAAGGCAAATTGTGGCAGAAAGGAACAAACTTTCTTTTAACAGCCTGCAGAGATAACAAGCTGGAAACCTTGTGTTCTAGTGTTAGAATTCACAGTCCACCGAGAGTCGTGGGAGTCTGACAGAGCAGTAATCTGAACGTGTTATTTTTTACATTTCCAGGTTCCTAGTTTATTGGTCCATCTATACATAAACGTCACACAGGATTCGTTTCCCTAGAAGAGAACTCGTCCCTTCCAACTTTAACATGTTACTTGTTCAAAAAAGCGTTTGCTTTTTTGGTTTAACACACCTCACAGCAAACCCAAGTGTCCTATTACACACGACGTTCGGTGACAGGCATTAGCAGTCCGTTAAAACGAGTGAATTATGTGGACGTAGGTGGCCTTCATCTACAACATGTTTACAAGCAGCGCCAAGTCACCCAAGGAAATAATTCTTGCTTTTAGAAGATCTGTGCTTCCTGCTTTATCCTCTCTTTTCCAATACAGAATCATTTCAAGAGGTATCAGAGGACTGCCCTGCTCCTTTATGATACCCTTCACTGACTACTCTGATGAGTTCATAATGAATTCCTTAGACGTGGGGGACAGCATGGTAAAATAGTATCATTTAAAATCATTATGAACTATTATTTCTGAAATCAGAAGAAAAAAAAAGAGAATTATCAGAATAGTGCTTAAAGTTTTTAATTTGCAAGGAGAAAGAAGGCCTAACGCACCAACCCCTGCCCCAAACTTACAAGCCAGGGTAAAGTTAAAATATCAAAACCTCCCAACACATCAGCTTTTCTTCACAAATTAAAAAGAGCAAGAGAATGTTTGCTACAGCACGTCAGTTTGCTACTGGCACGTCCTTGTTCTGTCTATATTGTTAGCACAGCGGCAAGTGCAGGAGCAGACACTGATGACGGTAACACTCATGTGAGAAGGGAACATATGGCAGGGGCAGTAGGGACCATATATGTTTTCCTTTGCCTCCTTTTGTATTTAAAACGAGAATGAGGGAAGCATTTTCCTTCGTTACATTACGCCTCATGTGAGAAGGGAACATATGGCAGGGGCAGTAGGGACCATATATGTTTTCCTTTGCCTCCTTTTGTATTTAAAACAAGAGAATGAGGGAAGCATTTTCCTTCGTTACATTACGCCAACACAAGGCTGTCCTCCCACTGCCCCAAACTCCCCGCAGTCTGTGGTATTTCAGCTGCTGCTGTGCACTGCTGTGCTGCAAAAAGGAGGGGACGTGGTGGTCAGACTGCTGAGCTATCCCGGTATCGCAGTGCTTTGCACAGTTCGTGAGATCAGCGCTTCACGAAGAAAGGAATTGATGATGGTCAGAAAGGCAACAGCAAAGATGCAAATGCCTCAGTTCCCCCGTTACCCTTTTCTACATGGTTTCCTGTGAAGATGAAGGTGTAAGGAATCGCTCACTTTCGTACTTGCAGTCCCTGGGAGGCTCAGTCAAAGTAGGCTCAGTTATAGGGCAAACCCCATGAGGCAGGTGAGGATTTAATTGGTGAGATCAGAAAAGATGGAGCCTACAGCAGCCCCCATCAGTGAGAGGCAGAGTCTCATCTTCCACTTGTGGTGAGGGCAATTTGCTTCCACGTTACAGAGCTGCCGATGGGGAGGAGCACGTACTCTCTGCTTTGAGTCTCTTGCCAGCTCTTCCCAGCTTCCCCTGGTCTCCTGTGTGACGACAGAGGAGTCAGAGGGAATGAGAGAGTTCCCTACATCACTACAAAGGAAGAGAAGTGGAGGATTAGTGAGGAACATCAAAATTCTTTGAGATTCCTTCCTCCCCACAGTAAATATGCAGTTGAGACCGAGGAAAATCCATAGTTCCTGTTTCATACGTAGAGAAGCGAAGCATGAAAGGGCCAAGTGATTTGGTTCAGATAGATGATGATTATGATTATGGGAGGGATGGGAAGCGAAATGTAGGAGTATTCTTGGGTTTGTTTGGGTTTTTCATTTCCTTTTCCCATCAAAGGAAAATCCTATTTCCGTATGTATTCCCTTCCCGCTGCTTATTTTGTCTTTATAGTGCAGAGACCTTAGGATACGGGCAATGTAAAATTTCCACATTTCTCCGCACAACTCTTGTCAAGCAGCATCCTCTAGAAGCACTTTTCTAGACGGTACCAAATAAATCATAAATAACTAAAACACAATAAAACCGCAATGGAGAGCCTAAATAAAGTAATAAATTGCTGTCCAGCCAGCTCCTGTAAAGCCGCAAACTTTCCCATGGGTACAAACCTTCAGAATCCAAAAGAAAGTGTTACTGCTTGCAGGGTTATGGAATCCTTCTGCTGACGAGGTGTGTTCAGCTCTCATTTAAAAGGTAAGCTGAACTGCATCATAAATTTTTCGGGGAGACAATGGAAACATGGAATTTACGATCATTGACTCTTGCTGAAGGTTGATCCTGTAGATCTGTATTTGTCATTTCAATTGCACAGAGTCATTTTTCAGGTTTTCACGGCTAGCTGAAGCGTCAGGGCGCCAATGGAAACACCGCATTGAAATCACTTGTGTCAGAAATACTGCACAAGGGACTAGGAGCTGCTTTAACAGACCTGGTAAAATATTTCTGCTTCTTGTACCAAACAGAG
>NW_010389926.1:42145-49135 GCF_000710305.1 Buceros rhinoceros silvestris | reverse complement strand
TCCTCCGGGGCCTCGGGAGGGAGAGGAGGGCACTGGAGCACCTTCTCAGCAGGGCAAACCCATCGGCTTCGGAACGCGGGTGTGCCGGGGGAGTCCTGACCGTCTGCCAGCAGGCAGGACTGGGCACTTGGGCTCAGGGCTGCGTGCAGGACAGACCCGCTGGTGCAGGGGGGATGGAACCGGAGCAGAGAGCTTCATGCTGCCCTGAACTTCTTCCCCCTGTGCATTTCAGGCCACGCCAAAGAGGCTCTCAGCCTCGCCCAGATGCAGGAGCAGACCCTGCAGCTGGAACAGCAAGCAAAGCTTAAGGTATGTCGGGAGTCATCATTTGGGATTTGACCAGCTGCCCATGGGCAGCAGCCAGGTTTGGGTGGGCGTGAGCTGAAGTCCCAATTTCTAGCAATCTGCAGAGGGTGCTCGGGTTTTCTTGTTGCTGTTCAGCTTCAGCAAGTACTGTTGGGTTCTTTTTCTAAGCAGTAATTCTGGCCGGTGACGTGCGAGCTGATTTGGCCTGTTCTTGAACATATTTTACGTTTTTGTTTACAGCTGGCATATCCTGAGTGGTTTTGTAACTCCGAGAGTATCGCCACCGTTCTCAGGGAATGACAAGGGCTTTTCTGCACAGAGCTGTAAAGTAGCTGGGTGGAGGAAGGACTTCTAGTTCTCTTATAAAGGAATTTGGGGATTGTTTCATTGTTGGTTGCTTTGTGGGGTTTTTTTAACAAACTCTTCTTAATCTTGAAATGGCTAATTAGGAGGTTTCCTACAGTCCTACTCGATGATCATGTTTTAGCTTTCTTGTGTCCTGGGTCAGCTCTGCAGGGCACCACTGATTACAGGGGGGGTTATTGGAATATAAGGGTCACTAGCTTTTTTTCTGTCAGGTGACGTAGGGAGCTCACTTGTGATGATTTTGTCTCTGTAGGAATATGAAGCTGCCATAGAGCAACTGAAGAATGACCAGATACGGGTACAAGCAGAAGAGAGACGAAAAACACTCAGCGAAGAAACAAAGCAGCATCAAGCTGTAAGGGGATGAGGGGGAAGCCAAGTGATGTGAGACCTTGTTTGTGTCCTCCGTCACCCAAACAGGCAACAATCATTAATTACCCCTTTCGGGGGCGGGGGAAAGGGGATCGCGGGCAGCTGTAGGTGTGAGGCAGTTTGGGAGCTGAGCCCATCTTCTACCCTGGCTTTGTTGAGCTTGGTTTGTAGTTAGGAGCAGCTTTGTTGTCTTGAAGTTTTGTTACTAAACTCGTGAACGTCCAGAGGAGCTGGTAGCAGCAGTTACTCTCAGTGTGTGCTCTTTGCAATTCTCCTGAAGGGACTTTCAGGGAAATGCTGGAGAACACACTGAGATACACTGCTCTATCTAGCAGCCAATGGCATTAAGAGGTTGAAGACTGCCAGCTTCTCAAGCGGATGTGCTGGCCTGGACAGTGGCCTAGCTCTGAAGTTATTTGGATTTCAGTCTCGAGCAGCCTGCAACCCTCTTTCTTCCAACTTTGACCTTTAGACAGGAAAAAATACCTCAAGAGAAGTGATGCTGATCTGAGAGTGCCCAGGGGTTGTGTTGGGAGCCGTGGTGGTGCTTCCTGGTGCGTTTCAGCGGGAGTTACTGGAACCAGTAAACACAAGCTTTTATGCTCATAGCTCACTAACGGTGACTTTTTGCTTTGCAAGCGCAGGAAATGAGGCCATTGGTTCATTCTGCGTGATTGTCTAGCTGAGGAGGGCAGCTAACTCCTCTTATGTGGCACGTGCTGCTTTGTATCCGTCAGAGCCCGGACTTCGGGCGGGGCTGGCTCGGGAAGCAGGCTCTGCTCACGAGTTAGCTCCTGAACTCCAGCAGCTCTCAGGGCACTCTTTGAAGTCAAAGCAAACTTGATCGTGGCTCACTGCTGGAGCACTGTCCTTTGCCTTCTGGATAACTTGCAACCTGTTCTGCTGTCGGTGTGTTGGGGTTGGAGAATAGTATCATCCCTCGTACAGAGTCCGCCTTGCTGGTGGGCTTGGGCCCTCAGACCGCTGCCATTGAGTGTAGGTGACGTGGGTTTATGTGCCAGTTACAACAGAAAATCGGTGAGAGAAATTAATGGGGAACAAGACAATCGGACAGAGAGCTCATGTGACAGGCAGTGTGTCGTGACAGTTCTGCTGCTTGCAATCACCAGTCCGGGTAACGTGGTTTAGAACATGAAAAACATGAATTCCCAGTAAAGTGAGGCTCCTTTTCTGGGCCAAGGAACACTTGTTCTTTGTCTTTATGTCTGTGATACCTCAAAATGAAGTCAGCCTACATCGATTTCTCAGCGTAGAGGAGTTTTCGGTGCTGGCCGAGGCTGCTTTGCCCCAAACGTCACCCCTCGTTGCCCTGGTGACAATGGCTAATTGTACATTCTGAACGCCTAATTTGAATTCTGAATACTCTTTTTTTTTTTTTTTTTTTTTTAAAGCGACCCCAATACCAGGACAAATTGGCGAGGCAGCGCTATGACGAGCAGATGCGGCAGCAGGTATGACCGCGTCCTTCTGTAACCCAGCTGGGAGCTGTACGGCAGCTTTCTGGAGTCCACGACGTGATCTTGAGCTGTGTAAATCAAAGGTCGGGAATTCAGACAAAGCAGCTGAGAGCGTGGGCTTGAGAGTAGGAGTTGGGGAGGTGGGAGAGGAAGAATGCGTTTCAACCTGAGCACTAGCTCCTTGAGAATGTTTGTCATACGTAAACTTGCACAAATACCTCCTTGCCTGAGTTCTTACTGCTTTAACACACCTTCTGCTGTCGTCTCTGCCTGCAGCAACTTGCTAACGAAGAGAACCTGAGGAAGCAGGAGGAGTCTGTGCAGAAGCAGGAGGCCATGAGGCGTGGTGAGCCAGCAGTTGTGGTGACAGAGTGGGTGGACTTGAGTTCTCTGTACTGGTCTTTGACTCCTTGTCCGTACTGGCTGATGCTTTGTTAGGGTCATATTGGCAAGTGACGGGTAAACCCCAGCAGTACTAGAACTACCAGTTGCTTCCAAGAGTAGTTTTCAAAGCAGCCACGCTCCTAAACATCTGCCCTGTGGTACTCGGATTTCCCAAGGAACTTTCAGCACCTCCTGATGGAGCAACTGAAGTGCTGATTTTATGCTGGGACAATCTAAAGCAGAACCAGCTCTCAGCAGAGGAGAGACAAAATCGTGGCTGGGCGGATGGTTGTATCCGTGTCACCTGGTCTCCATTCACTGTTTCCTGTAGAAAATAAAAGCTGAGTAATGAAGTTTTAGTCTGAAACTTGCTTTGTTTCTTTGTGGTGTTGTGGCGTTGTTAGAGTTGCTGGGTTTACAGAGCGCCAGTGGGACTCCACCGGGGCACAGGCCTTAGGAACGTAAGGCGATACTGTGACCAGAGGGGCTCAGAGGGCTGCACTGCTCCAGATACTGCCGTGTTGTCGCTCCTGGTGCCATCTCATGTACTCAGTGTCTTTGAGGGAAGGACTGGAGCAACCATATGACAAAGTTCAGTGCTGAAAACCTGTAGAAGAGGGTGACTTTACTCTTGTAGTATCCACCTCCTCCTAGGCACCACGAAAGGAATGTCCAGGTAGCCTGTCCCGTGTTCAGGTGTCATGATGGGTGTCAGATATGAAGTAGCTGGGTGGCCCAGTCAGGATTTCTTGCGGTGGTGCTGGAGACAGAGAGTGCTGGCTGTGACATCGTCATCTCCTCGGTTGTTCTTAGGTTTCTCATGCCTCCTCTATTCACATCAATCTGAATGTGTCTGTCAGGATTTTGTGGCTGGAGCAGTAGAGCTCCCAAAGTCCTGTTGGGGACAGTGTTTTACAGGCACCCTGTTTTGCTTCTCTTCCTTACAAGCAGCATGTGTTACGCAGGGTGTAGTTACTTGCCCAGGGTTGCCCTTCATTGGCTGTAGCATGTCACCCTTCCTCTCTGAAATGATGTTGATGAGCAGCAGCAGTGCCTAGCACTGTGATTGTCCCTCTCTGTTGATTTATCCCTTATTGTCAAGGTTGTCTCTACAGTTTGTCCTCTTTCCTTTTTGTTTTTAAAGCTACTGTAGAGCGAGAGATGGAGCTGCGGCACAAGAACGAAATGCTGCGTGTTGAAGCAGAGGCAAGAGCCCGTGCCAAGGCCGAGCGGGAGAACGCAGACATCATTCGGGAGCAGATCCGCCTAAAAGCTGCTGAGCATCGCCAGACGGTGTTAGAGTCCCTCAAGTACGTGCAGGCCAGGAGAGGGGCGCGGGTTGCCTTCCTGCTTGTGCAAATATCTCCCATTACGTAGGAAAAATTGCTGTTTGTTCCTCTAAGCTCTGAGGAACATGAAAAATTGGTTTGTACACTCTGGTACCCTGAACAATAGGAATTATCTTAGAGATCCCTCTCTCTCTTGTCTTGCTGCATTGTCCTCTGGATGTGAACTAGAGAGGCTATTTGTTGTAGATATTGTTGTAGTTTTTCTAACAGGTTATTTCAAGTCTTATTTGCTAAGACTGAGACTCAGTTACTCTGAAGGCTCTCAGAGTTCTTTCAGGTTCTGAATACAGGCCATAAAGGTATAAAGCATCTGTCTCCCCAGGGGTGGGCATTTAGATTTGTAGTTTGTTAATTTTAGCTCCTTTGCCCATTTCGAGTACAAAGCTTTAGAATAAATACCTTTGATTACAGTTCAGCACCAGTTAAAGAAATTGATATCTTAATGCCAGATGCTTTTCTGGATTTAATCCCAGATCAGGTGTAGACCTCAGGTGATTATAAATTATTTGCCACGCTTGTTCATGTCTCAGCTTTGACTGGTTCTGAGGAAGATCGTTATAAAATTGTCTTGTAAATTGGTTCAGCTCAGTCTTTGACATCCCTTTCTCCTCTGCTTGCCTTGCTGTTTGCTCACCACAGGACAGCTGGGATGCTCTTTGGGGAAGGATTCCGGGCTTTCGTAACAGACTGGGATAAAGTTACAGCCACGGTAAGATTGTGACTTGTACCAATAACTCCCAGAACGGTCGGTCTGTGAGTGTGTGTTAAACCAGCTCCCCGCTCTGATGCGTTTATAAACTGTCCGCTGTGGAGGGGGTTTGCTGCTCACTGAGTGCTCTCCGCAGTCCTCCTTTGAGGAGATGCTCTGCTTCAGAGTTTTATTCAAATCAATTCTTCTCTTCTCTGTATAGATAATTCATTTCTCGTTGGTCACAGAAGTTCTGGCTTTGGTTGATCAACAGCTGTAATTGTCTTGGCTTTGGAGGCACCATCGCCTTTGCCAACAGGTTTCGTGAAAGTTTCCCAGCTGTTACAAGCGACAGATGCGGGCTGTATGAAAAGAGAGGAGAATCTTTTTCACAGACTGGTTCTTTTCACCGATTATTCTAGAATTTGCCATCCCTTAGGGATGTAGGGGAGCGGGGTGCTTATCTAACAGCCAATTAGAGATAACGGCAGATTTTTTCTTGGAGATCTTGAAGGCAATTTTTGTTCAACCAGGCTCTGAGCTTTCATTTGGCTTTTTAATGACTGATGTTCATTGTACCTTGATGCATGAACATCTGTAGATATGTATAGCTGAACAGAGCATCATGAAACGTCCAGAAGGTAGTAAAAGATGCATCACGAACCTTTGTTTTATTTTTAACTTGTGATATTAAGGTACGTGATTTTAAGGCCACAGAGGAGTTCCTCAGCATTCCCCTTTTGCGTGTATTCTGTCTCTGAGCTGCATTTTCTCCCCACCAAGACAGCTGCCAAGCGCTGCCTGCTGCTCCCACCCCAGGCGGGCTGTCAGCTCAGTGGGGTCAGGGAGTCTGACGGTACCATTTTCATCTCTAAAGGAGCGCTCCTGGCCTCTGGAGCTTCAAAGCCTTGCAGTCCTAAAACTCTTTGCTGCTTATCCCACACCTTTATATCTAATTCCGATGTAGCCTAGAGAGCTTTTGGAGAGCTGTTGTGTGCTGAATTAATCGATTAAAAGCTGGACCAACATCCTTTCACAGGACAGAAGAGCGTAGCAGTGGCTTCTTAGGGACACAAAGTTCTTTTTCGCTGTGCTACTTACAACAAAACTTGACAGTCAATACATATTTTTAGTAGCGTGGCTTGTTAAAATGGACATTCTGCTTTCAGTCAGTCACCATCTGCTCCACCCTCCGGTTTTATACACACAGGCTGATACAAAAGACTTTCCCTGGGTGCTCTGGGGAGAACAAGACATTATTTTAGAGGATCCTTTTGTCCTCTGTAGGCTGTACCTGGAATGCCTGCAGCACTCGGAGCCTTTTGCAGATTAGTGCTTGGTGATTTTAGCTGTATATTCTCTTGACCCACATACCAGTTTCCTGTGTTATGGTCACTTTTGCTTCTGACAAGCCTTGTTTTGTGAATTTGGGACATTTAGCTTAAAAGAAAAAAGTGTATTTTTGGAAAGGAGATAATACAGCTGGAACTTCTATTTTTCTGTTGCTTTGAAAAAATGATGGTAGGGTAAGAATTAGCCAGTTATTTTAGGATTCCTCTAAATTAGCCCTGGATTTCCAGCTCTTTCTGCCTCCTGTAAGGGCTGCTTTTTTCCTACCTCTGACCATCCAAGCAGAACCCTAAAGGTTCTGCTCAAAGTTTTTTGGGTTTGTTGGATATTTTGCTTTTTAGTGGAATTCACTTTGCTTCTCAGTCAGGGGTTCACTCCTGATGAGCAGATAGGCACTGTAATCAGACTGATTTGTGGACTTGGCACAGTAACTGGCTTCTTCTGAGAACGTGCGAGTCGAGTGATTTTCCTGTTTTGATACAGAGCTGTCAGTCATAAAGCTGTAACTCTCTGTGTCTTGTGGCATGAACGTTAGTGGAGTCCGGAATTCTGAAGCATTTACCTCTGCCTGGATGGATCTGATGTGTCAACCTGTAACTTTGCTTAGTCCTGGCTGTTGCCAAAGCATCTTATTCTTTGCATCTTGGATCTCACAGTTCTGGACCGCTCTTTCCACCCAAAGCGAAGATGACTGCAA
>NW_010389926.1:21720-42070 GCF_000710305.1 Buceros rhinoceros silvestris | reverse complement strand
GCTCTTTCCATCCAAAGCGAAGATGATGTCACTCATTTAAGCAGAGTGAAACCGAACAGATGGTGTTGCTTGGTTTATTGAACAACGCCGTCCTTGTCCTCGAGGCTTTTGACCTTGTTCTGTACTTGTAGTAAAGTCTGCTTACTTTACAAGCAGTTGCTGCAGCTCGCTCTTTCGGCTCTCTGGGCTTGCTGTGATATGAATTATTGGCGTCTCGCTATCAGCTGGACACAGCTGATTACATGCACTCAGAACTCTGTGGAAGAGTTGGCCTCTTCCCAAACACCTCTTGCTTTAGAAGTGATGCCCCTTGTATTTTCAGGTGAATAAGACTGTCCTATACATGCTAAAGATTGTCATCTTGCTTTCAAATCCTGTCCTGAACTGGTTTTCTTGGCACCCTCCTGCAGTGTCTTTAGCATTGTCAGCACAGCTCCTTGTCTACTCTGACAGCTAGCTGTGGTGGAAAAAGCTGCCTGTGGAGCTCTTGGTTTAATATGAGCCAATGTAGTGCTGAACCAAGCAGCAGCCATAAACTCCTGAGAAGTCCGAAGCCTTTCTTCACTGGAAAACTGATAGGAACGTCTCATGTTTCTGAATGAACAGTCTCTAACGCAGTGATGCTCATTCCCATGGTGCTTTTGGCTTTGCAGCTCCTCTTGAGTACATCGCTCTGGTTTGTAACAAAGCCTGATGGCTCTTCGTCTTAGCACACACTCTGCTTAGTTAGAAGTCTGGAAAGCCAAACGCATTTTGAGCAGGGAGTACGCGTTTCTGGATACGTGACTGTATGCGTTACTTGTGCTTCCCCTGCCTTCCACGCTGTGAGATGCAAGAGCGCTCTGCCCTGTGAATAGGGAGCGTGAGACCTTGGCCGTCTGAACAGGGATAAAACACCTTACCAGAAATAAACCCCTACCGGTCAGCATTTGTCCTGAATCTGAATTCCCCACCACAGGGGAGGCCTCACATGACAGCGTTGCCTTGCCGAGTGTTTTTCCCAATCTTTCCCCTTCTCTTTGCAGGTGGCAGGCCTGACCCTGCTGGCAGTGGGTGTTTACTCTGCCAAGAATGCCACGGCAGTAGCAGGGCGGTACATCGAAGCCCGTCTGGGCAAACCCTCCCTGGTGAGAGAAACCTCGCGCATTACTGTGCTGGAGGCGCTGAAGCACCCTATCAAGGTAAAGTTTAGCTTTGGTTTTTGTCTTGTGCTCAGCCACGAGGATGCAAAACTCCTTTTGCAGCTCTTTGTGTCGGGCAGGGAGCTGTCAAGGGGTCTGTTAGGGCATAGATGGACTGAGCTCACTGTCATCTCGGTTTTGTCCAGGTCAGTTGTCGAAACTGCGGTTGATTTCTACGGGTCAGTAATTGAATTTGTCCTCTCTAGGTTGGTAAGCGTCTTACCAGCAAGGCTCAGGATGCCCTTGAAGGAGTTGTTCTCAGTGTGAGTACTCTGTTTTGCTGTCTTGCTCTGTGACAGATGACTTTGGAATCTAAATAAGAATGACTGTTTCCCTCCACTCACTTCAAAAGCTGTAATTCCAGTAATTATGGAGACAGAACGCCCTTGGGGCACTGAGACCGTAAATAAGCTCCGGTGTTCAGTGTGACATGCATTAAGCACTCTGTTCACCTCTTTTCCTCTGTGCAAAGCAGTTGGAAGTCTTGGTTCAGCCCTTGCCCTCCTGCCGTTTTTCTCTGTAGTCAGCATGTTAATATGCAGAGTTCTGCTCGTCTCATCCGATCTGTTAAGGATTACTGAACCCGCATCTGCTGCGAGGCCGAGAAGCCAAAGCAGCGTATGCGTTGGCCCATCTCGTGATGGTTCTTAACTTGGTAATTAGGGCTGCTTCTGTGTAGTTCTGAATTTCAATCCCGGTTATCAGGCAAATTTAAGTGCTGCTTCAAGCTGCTGAGAGAAAACGCTCCTGCAGGAGTAGCTTCCTCCCAGCACCTCTACAAATGCAGCAATAAGTATGAACGTGAATGTTTATGGCTTATATGAAAGAACTAGTGCTGCAGGGTTGCTTATGTTTTGACATAACCTTCCTGAGGCATCGAACAGGAGTGAATATTTAGGTTCTTTTAAAAAAGGACCGTAGCCAAGTGGACGGAACTTTAGATTGGGTAAATCCCGACACAGAAAAGGAAATGACCCTCATCTGAAGTTAATAAGCAGCTGAAGTTAAAAGCTTGAGGCTGTAAGAGCGCTGCCGTCTTCTTGCTGATCCTGTGAAGCTGGTAGATGCAGGTCTCCTGGTACTTTCGGTTTAAGTTTAACCCTTTTCTTGCAGCCACAGCTAGAAGCACGTGTGAGAGACATTGCCATAGCAACCAGAAATACAAAAAAGAACAAAAGCCTATACAGGAATATCCTTATGTACGGTCCGCCTGGCACTGGAAAGACGCTCTTTGCCAAGGTAAAACCCTGCCAAGATTCTGTCTGACAACCTGCCTGTTGTAGGGTGCTCTGAAAACTTCAGGATCTAAGAAATTTATTGCTGTAGTATTGCATAAACATTGTGTTCTTGTGTCTGTGTTGGGAAGGGAGGGGAGGGGAGGGCTTCCAGCCTGCTTCAGCTCTAAATTAGTGCAGTCACTTAGATTCCAGTGCTGCACGTAGGCAGAAGAGCCCTTCCATCTGGAAAAACGCTTGTGAAACCACAGCAGCAGCCTGCTCTCTCATTTCCACCTCTGTTCATTTCATGCACTTGTCCTAGTAGGATCTCTCCTGCTGTCGTTTACTAATCCCAGAGCAGAGATACGTGTGGTTTCACTGTGCGCATGCGCTACCCGGATGGTTTTTGCATGGATTTGAGTCACGATTTGATTTTTTTTGACTTGCTCTTCAGTGCTTGTCCACTAGGCCTGAGGTTTCTTGTACTGTTTAATAGTGGCAGATGTGATATGCTGATGCAAATTGAATATTTTTTTTCCTCTATCAGTACATTAAACCTGTATCCCAGTAGTTTTTTGCTGCCTGCTCTGACAGTCTGCCACCAAGAAGGGACAGGTCTAGGAAACGTTTATAAGAGTTTAAGGAGTGAAGTGACTAAAGAACTATTCTCCTCTCTAAGTGCATATTTCCCCCCTGCAGATAAGCACGCTGGTAGGACTAAACTACTTTTATTTCCCTCCTCATCTTCCATGGTCTTGCAGTGATGGAGTGTGCTTCACTCGCTATGTTTCCTTCCAGAAACTGGCGGTGCACTCAGGCATGGACTATGCCATCATGACCGGTGGCGATGTTGCCCCCATGGGGCGGGAAGGGGTTACTGCCATGCATAAACTCTTCGACTGGGCAAACACCAGTAGGAGAGGGTAAGTAGAGGTTCCTCTGAATCCTCAGTTTGGTTTCATGCTGAGAGAAACTCACTGCAGCGGTGTAGTTCAGACCCCTCATCTCTGTGTGTTGCACAGATGAGGTAGCACTGCCCAGACATAACACCTCCTCAAGTTTTCCTAGAATGGATGAATTCTTGCTGCTTAGTAACAGTTAAAAGGCTGAAAGCTTTTGTTCTTCTCCCTCAAACACTTCTCGTTTACTTCACGTTTTCCGTAGCTTGACTCTGTGCTGATCTCACCGGGCAGGTGGGGAGACACTGCCTGCTAAAAGGCTGCGACACCTTTCTCGGAGTGATTAGTTTTCTGACTGTAGGTAGAAGACTTTGCACAAGTGGAGGTGCAACTTCAACAACAGGTGTTCGCACTCTCTGGCTGTTGTGTTCCCTGTTGTGATTGCTCAGATTTTAGACTCTGGTAGTGTTTGGATGCAGCTTCTGCTTGAGACTCAAAAATAAACAAGAAGTAGGGAATTATAAGAAAGAAGGGGGGCTAAGGGGGAGAGAGATGCTAAAGGCACTTACATTAGATAGGTGTAAAAGTCACAAGCTGCTGCGCTTTTTCAGCCACCTTTTAAAAGCAAACTTCTATCTGCGTGTTGAGGCTAAATCTTGTAAGAGTGTGTAGTTAATTTCTTCGTGAGTGTGAAAATGGAATTACGCAGCCTAGAAGTAGCTGAGAAGTTGCTTGTCCAGCCAAGATATTAAAATTTGGTAGAGAACTTGCAGCAGGCATCAGTTCGGGGTTTGTGCTGTTTTGATCACAGATCTTCTGTAAATGTGGCTAACTGGTGATTTACGTGTTCTTTGATTGCTTTGGACGGACATTATCTTGCAGTGTCTGTTTTAATCCTTGCCTCATTCATCATCTAAATGTTTTTTTCTAAAGGAGAAATAGAAAAAGGGCAGAGTAAATGTCCTAACAATTTAAACCTCTTCAAGTTCCTCCTGCGCTGAGGACTCTAGAAAGAAAGGTGTAAGAATTCGAGTGAGCTTAGAAAAAAACATCCTTGGAAGGGATGTGAGGCTGCTCAACTGGGTGAAGACTTCTGGGTGCTTCCAGTAAAGAATTCCTTTCACAGCACTGCCTGGGTCTGAATTTATTCTCTCCTGATTAAAAACTTCTGTGCGTTTGAATTTCATGCGGTTCAGATAGCCGTCTGATCAAAGTCGCGATCAAAGGTTCCGTGTGTCCACCTACGTCAATATTCTAACCACCAGTAACGCTGCAGTGATGAGGCAGATTTTATTCTGCATATCCAACATTAGCTGTTATTAGCAACGTTGCCTTTATTAGCGGAAAGTCGTTGTGATAGAAGACACTTCTCTGCAGAGAATATTTTCAGAAAAGCTAGAGTTCAGTAAAAGATGTTAATAGGCCCTGAAATCCCTTGAAGGAAAGCTGGTTTTGAAGCTAGGCAAGAAGGTAATACAAGCTGTGACAGCTTTATGAGCAACTTGCTTCTGTTATTGATAAACACCCTCATACACTTTGCCTCTTGGGAGGAGCACTGCCCTTGGGTTAGAAGTGAATTTATTTTTGTGAATTATTCATTGACTGTATTAATTCACTTCTCCACAGGTAGTAAAACCATTACGTTATTGCTAGTGTGGTTTGGAAAGGAAAAACCTAACAAAGCAAGCTGCAGGGGAGGACTCAGGTTTGAGGTTTTCAGAATGCTATAAGGAAGAAAAATGGCAGGAAGATGCCATTGTCACCAAGAAGTCTCGTATGCTTGTGCACCTGTCTTCTACCTCTGCACACATTCCTCTAAATAAAGAGGGAATGCAAAAATAAGCACTCACAAAATCTTGGGGAGCAGGTCTGGATTTTGAAGATCTACTCCAGCTTGGCAGCAACGTACCAGCGCTGCTAGACACAAGCCTGTTGCCAAACCATGACCAGGAAAACTCCCGATTCTGTTTAACATCCTGGAGGAGGTTAAGGTCGTGTGCCCTAGAACTGCTTCTGTTAAGTCTGCTGCTGAACAGCAGGAGACGAATCTTCCAGAGGCAAATTTATGGCCTAAGGTGTCTTAAGTTAACATCCTGGAGGAGGTTAAGGTCGTGTGCCCTAGAACTGCTTCTGTTAAGTCTGCTGCTGAACAGCAGGAGATGAATCTTCCAGAGGCAAATTTATGGCCTAAGGTGTCTTAAGCTGCTGCCTCTTTCTTAACGGCGGCCGGGCCGGGTGCATGCAGTGGCAAAGCTGCGCTAGCTCAGCTGAGAAACGGTGCCTTAAACGGATTTGCTTGTGTGACCCTTCGGGCTTGGAGCTGGTCATGGCTCGGGATGCCTGGTAGTGGGGCAGGAGAATCCTTGAGCCTCACTTACCTGTCTCCTGTTACTGTGTAGTGCTTTCCTTTTACAGCCTCTTGCTCTTCGTGGATGAGGCAGATGCATTTCTGCGGAAGAGAGCAACAGTAAGTACTTTCTCTCTGCCCATTATCTATGTGTGCTGCAGTTAGTCAGCCAACAGCCTCCACGTTTAACCTGATTAACTGGCTCCAACAAGCAAAAGATTAAAACTGGCAGATGCCTTTGCTACTCACCTAAGTGAAGCAGAGACAAGAAATTAGCACCTTGCGAGTGAGTGGAATGAGCATCTCAAGACTGGCTTGAGAATCCTTCCTGCAAAAGATGGGTGATACGGTCGGGCTGGAGGTTTTGCAGGTGACTGGGCAGTAGAAAAGAAAGAGGCATGTCTTGAAAACAAGAGGAGATTGTTCACGCTGCAGAGCTGGTGCCCTGCAGGGTTTGATTTTTGTCCAAACAGATACTTATCTTGGGAGGTTTTCAAAACAGAACTACTTTTCGCTACATTAACAAGGCTACTCTAGCATCTTTCCCGTACAAATGATTTGTGCTTTCCAAGTCAGTCACCATATTGCACATTGACTCTGGACCTGCTGCCTGAGCCCCAAGAGCTATTTACAGAGCTATCCCTGGCAGATTATTTGGAATGTGTAAGCGAATTCAGTGCTGTGGCTTATTTTCCTGTAAGTATCCTGTTAGACTTCCCAGCTAAACCAGTGTTCGGCAGGAAAAGCCACTTGGGCCAGTGGGTAGAGCTTTAGATTTGAAATCAAGCGAATCACGGAATGACTGTCTTCTGGAAGCTTTAGTTCCTCACCTTCTTCCTGGGTGATCCTTTTTTTTTCCCCAAGGTATTACAGTGCTTTGGATTCTACTGTAATGCAAATGCTTGACAGTGACAGAACTCATTTTGTCAGTGCTGCTTACAGCTGTGACCTGTCCTAGGTCCCCAAGCAGCTCATCTTCCTTTGGATTTCATCTTTGCAGGAGAAAATCAGTGAAGATCTCAGAGCAACTCTAAACGCATTCTTGCACAGAACAGGGCAGCACAGCAACAAGTACGTACCCGCTTTCCGCCCTTACAGCAGCTGCTATTTCCCTGGATCAAGGGAAACCTCTAAAGGGTCTGTGGTGTGCAAATGGCAGTTGGAAATGTATGATCTGTGCTACTGAGAACCCAGAGACTTCTGCAGAAAATATCCCCTTATTCTTCAGCCAGGATGAGTTGAGGCAGTGCTCTGCAGCAGTTTGAGGTTTCAGTAATGCATTGGCTTTTGGTTGGGCAGCCATTCGTACCTTCAGAGCAGCACTGAGACAGCCCCTCATGAGTCTAGGGTGCTGTGCAGCTAGCAGCTTGAATTCAATTCCCCAAACTGGGATTTAAACTGGAGATACGTTTGTGACAGAGAGCATCTCCCCATGTTCCAAGGTTTCAGACTTAGAGGTCTCTGGGAGGTTGTACTGGTGCTAAGCGTTTGTGATATTCCTAACTGGAGGGAGATTGTGGGTGAAGAGAGAAATTCAGCTTCTGTGGCAAGGACAGGCTGGGGCAGGCTGCTGTTGGAAGGCTGAGTACCGAGCCAAACACATTGCAGTTCTAAACAGCTCAGTCTGCACTGCATTTCTGCGTGTCGCTTGAGACGCTGTTACAAAGCTGTTTCTATGGACTCTGCAGACGTTAGCAGGTGATCAAGTGTCTTTGATGCTGCCCATGGCAGTTCCCAGTGTCCAGACTGGTCCATTGATTTTTATTTTTATGGGTTTTTCAGTCTTTCTTGTTTTATGCTACCAGGTTTATGCTTGTTTTAGCAAGCAACCAGCCTGAGCAATTTGATTGGGCTATCAACGACCGAATAGATGAAATGGTGAACTTTGATCTGCCCCAGCTAGAAGAACGGGAGCGGCTTGTGCGAATGTATTTCGATAGGCACGTCCTGAAGCCAGCCACAGAGGGCAAACAGTGAGTATCCCTGCAGAACTCTCCCACGCTGCTGCATTATCTTTCTCTTACTGTTTTTCTTCATCTCCTTTTCTGTGTCTTCTGTCACACTGGCTATAAAGCCACTTTAAACAGGAAGTACAGGAAGAGTTGGAGAGATGCCTCTTGCTATCCTGTTGCTGGGTGAGATGCCATCCTAGAATTTCATACCATTGTTTGTTGTGTTCTTAAAATCTAGGAGACTGGTTACTGCCCTGGGGGCAATAATGCAAGTAGGGACAGTGTTGGAACTCCTCATATCCAAGCGCTTGGCTTGACAGGGACAAATCAGACCAAGGGACTTGTTTCTTTGTGCCACTAAATTGGGCTTTCTGGTCCCAGGAGAACAGCTTTTGTACTCAGGGCAGATCTTTCTAGTGATCGGATCTCTGATTTCATTGCGAGTCGCTTTTTCCAAAGCCCACCCGTGACTCCCTCACCCTCCTGTCCTGTCATGTGGCTACACGTAAACTAACCCTTGTTCTGCTTCTCAGACGTTTGAAGCTGGCCCAGTTTGACTATGGGAAAAAGTGCTCAGAGATTGCCAGGTTGACAGAGGGCATGTCTGGCCGAGAGATCTCTCAGCTTGCTGTGGCCTGGCAGGTAAGGAGGGCTTTTATCTCTGGGCTTCTTGGTTTGTTTTAACCTCTCTGAAGTGTTTTGATGATGGTCTCGGATCTTGTCACACTGTGGAGGTTTCACTGTGTCCATACGGGCTCTGGGGTGGCTGTCAGAATATCAACACAATTCCTCGTCTCACAAATAGGGACATTTTTTATAATCACTAGTGGGAAATCCATTTTTGTGGGCTTCTGATTTGGAAAAAAGACCCAGGGCGTTTGTCTTAAACAGAGAGACTGATGGGGGCGAAAAACCAGACCACTAACTGTGTAGAATCTCTTGATTTCTCCTCCTTTAGAAGAGAACCTCCTTACCCATGTATGTGAAAGGCTTTGCTGCCGGGCATTTCCTGTAATAAAAAGTTGTGATAAATGATCCTTTGCTTTTTATCAGCTTTGCTTTTTATCACCCCTTAGCTCCTGGCTCGTCATTACTTCCTGGGAATGACCTCAGCTTTTATCATTTATCTTGAAGGAAAGGAAAGGTGGGGGGGCTAATTCCTTAGTGTTGTTGCCCTGCTCACTTTTTAAAGTGTACCTTATAATGCCAGAACTGTTAACAAGGCTCTATGTAAAATTGCAGCGGGAGGTTGTGTTCCTCTCTTCTGCCATAAAACAGTCAAAGGGCTTTATATAAAGAAAAAAAATATGCAGGAGAGGGAGGGCAAAAAGATGTGAGTTGTTCTGATGTAGAAGCTGCAAGAAGCTCAATCTGTGTCAAAATCAAAGTTGCTGGTGTTCCGGAGCAAGGGACTTCATATCTCATCTCTGCTGATTGAGAAAGGAAGCGTGATGTGTCGTGGGTCAGTGTTAAAATAGCCCAGGGTTTTTGCAGCTGGTGGCTAGGCACGTGGACCGCTTTCCCCAGGAGACGGCTGGGTGGATACAGTCCACTAGCGGGGTGTGAGGGCATCCGAAAAGGGCTGAGACTGCTGCGTTAAAGCCTGCCCTGGCAGCTGCCTGCCGGAGCTGTTGGTCCCAGCTGCTACCGTAGGGTTCTTTCTCAGTCATTGGGTCAAGGGAGCTGGAGCTGTAACTGCCTGGAGCTCGGCCAGAGCTCTGCAGAGGGCTGTGTTTATGGCAGGTCTGGCCCACCGACTTTTGACCGCGACAAGAGCTGGTACCGCCTGCCTTTGGTTTTGCCTGTGTGACGTATCAGGGCTGCGGCGCTTCCGTGGCTGTGGTTGGAAGCCTCTCTGGCAGCAGCTGCTGTTGCAAGTACTCTTAACCCAAGCTGATCCCTGGAAAGGTGTTGGTGTTGGGGGGCCTGGGTCACTGCTAAGAGACGGCTCGTTAGAGGAACCTTTGTAGCCGTTACAACCCTCTCTCCTGTCAGGGAGGGATTAAGGCTGCAGTTTGATGAGCGTTTCTGGCAGCGTTAGTCCTGCCTCACATTCCTGCCTTTCTGCTATCCTTCCCGTTGCACCATGGCTGTTCTATGAACTGGGTCAGGGAGCTGATCAGGATTAAAAATAGCTTGGCAAGACGAGTTAACTGCATCGCTACACTGATGTCCTGGCATATCTGAGGAGGTGGGGCTCTATGAACCAGCATGACTGGCTCAAGAAAATGCTTATCAGACTGCCCTCAGCTGGGTGCCGCAGCCCTGGGGTGGCTGTATACCACAGATAGGACCGGTAACCCATGAACTCTTGCTCTTTTAAGCCAACTTGTTTGGACAACAGAGACAAACGTAGAGGGAGGAGAAAGGCATCCTTGGTGTATGCTACCTCAAGCTACCTCAAGCTGACTGAAACCTTGTTGCTTGCAATTCTAGTCCTAACCTCTATGTGGCAAAAGCTAATGAAATCACCCGTGAGGCACAGGTAGTGCTAGGGGCAGCAGTGATTGTGGCTGAGTCTGCATTGCTACTGCTGCTCCCGTTGCTGCATCTGCAGAAGTGCTGGAGGAGACGTGCAGGGGCACAGGAAGGTATTTGCCGTGGACTTGATGCAGTTATGAGATGCTGGGACCCTCATCAGCTCTGCTCAGCTGCCTGGGGTCATCTGCCATGGCCAGAGCTGAACCTCAGGGGTCATCTGGGGAAAGGTGAAGTTCGGAAGTGGTAGGAGGAGAAACCATCATAGCTGTTGGCTCCTACTGAGAGTAGCCTCGAAGGGCAGCGTGTGGCTGCTCCGCTGTCCTGTGGCCTCAGAACTGTTGCCCATGAAGATGTTTTTAGCGTGCTCTGCCAGTAGTGATTTAACAAAAACAGCTCAGGTAGAGTAGAAGCCCAAGCAATAGCTGCAGCTTTCATAGGTGTCGTTCCTCTACGAGCTGGGCTTGCAGTTGACTGGCTAGCATTTACATGAAGTTCTAGTCTTGTTGTTTCAGTCTGGCTCAGTTTGTCCTGAATTTACCAAACAGAAAAAATAAGACACAGAAAAGCAGAGGGTGTAACCTCTAGCGCTGGGAAAAATATTGCTGTCTGGCACAGCTAATAGTCTGCCTGCTCGAAATCCATTTCGATCTCCTCTGCAGGAGGCTGAGCACTCCCTTTTGTCCTTGTGCCTTTCCTTCCCCGTGTCTAATCCTTTATGAATATAGCATGAATTAGAGGCATTTACACTCGTAAAAATTCCCTTCAGATCTGTTTACAGTAATGTGCAGACTTTGTAGTTCTGCACCCTGTGCTTAAAGCCGTGGATAGGCTTTAGATAAGATGTTGAAAAAGCAGCCGTTCGCTATTCCAAGCTGTAGTATCTGGAAAATTGTTTTGGCAGCACTTCAGGAGGATTCCTGGGGGTTTTATGTCCCAGTGTTAACGAGAGAGGTGAGCTCCTGTCATTTCCTTGCCTTTTGTGCCACTGATTAAATACCTTTTTGCTCCCCGAACCTTGTTTATTTTTAAAAAATAAAAATCATCAGCCTGACCAAGTTATGGGAAGAATTTAATGTTGCTGCAGGGCATTGTAAGTAAGTGGGGCGGGTGGGGTGGTGCTTGTGATTTGGGGTTTTTTGGAGCAGGCTATTTCCATCCTAAATGGAAAGGACCCAGGTTAGTTTGGCCAAGCTAAAATAAACCGTGGGTTTGTGTTGAGACAAATCATTAGGTCATTGAGGCTGGGCTTGTCACTGTGCTCCATCCCTCCCCTTCCTCCCCAGATACTTTGTTTTCAGATTATTTCATGATTGGATTTGAGTTAAAAACGTGAATAGTCGCTCTGGAGAAAAGGGGTTAAAATTGGTCCGTGCGGGAGGCAGAGGTATGCATATAAATGAAGCTCAGTACCGTTTTGGTGTGTGTGCAAGCGACTCCCAGAAGGGACAGCTGCTTCTCCCATTTGCTTTCTTGACAGCTAGGGCCTGGGGCTTTCTATAAATAGAAAGTCATTGAGAAAATCAACGGAGCGTGAACTGCACAGCTTTGCAGGAGTTTCCACCCCTGAATTTATGGTGGATGCAGCGGCGGGGAGGAAGGAGAGGCATCCTCTCTGTTCTGTGGATGCACATCACACACTCCATTTTAAAGCACCAAATCCTCCTGGCTGGAGGGGTGCAATGACAACGGGGTGCTGCCTCCTTTCAGCCATAAGTCCACAGTCATGTCCTGCAAAAAAAAAAAACAAACCACCGTGAAAAGGGAGGTGAGTGAGTTGTGAGTCAGAGAGGACGCCTCGGCTGAACCCACCCCTTGTACGGCAGTGAGAGGAGACCGGTCGTGCTGTGGCTGTGTGCTGTGAGGGTTGTGGCAGTGGGCAGCTGCTCCTCTGGTGTGAGGGCAGGAACCGCCTCGCCGTGGGCAGGCTGCCTCCTGCTCTGGTGTCCAGCGCAGAGGACAAGTGCCGTAATGCAAAGTGAGTTCTGCACTTGCACTCCTTGCCTGCAGCCAGTGTTTACTCCGAGCTTGAAGGACGAGCGTTAGCTGAACTCTTCACTTCTGCCTTAAGGAAGGATTACAAAGGATTTGCACAGGGAAGGGGCTGTTTTGATGTTTCTTGCAGTAAAACCCAGCGCCTGCCAGCTCCACAGTTACCCGTGATTTGTGCAGCGAGACCTCGTGTGATCTAACCAGTTCCCCAGGAGAGGTGGGGAAGCAGGCTAGAGGAGCCTCAAAACCAGCTTGGGGAACCCTTGCTCACTTCTTGAAGTAATTATTGCTGCTGCGGGGAGGTAGCAGTGGTCTAACGGGCAGCTCTAATCCTGCTGTACTGGGCCAGTCCGTACTGTGACGGCACAGCCTAGCCTGGCGTTTGGCTCCTCTCCTACCTGCATCATTGGACAGTGGGTGCATAAAATGGTCACGCTGTGATTTCTCTCTATGATGCTTTTGCAGTAAACCTTGTTGCTTGGTATAATCGATGTTTTACACTGGGAATGATTTGTGGAGCCTATGTGTCATACCTCAGAAGCACACTTCAGGCTGTCATGAAAGCCAAAGCTTACGGTCCTGACTGGGACCTTGGGGAGGGCCCTGCAGACGGAAGGGTTGGCGTGTGACAAGCCATGATGCGATAGCTCTGAGGAAGGAGAGTGCTGTGGACAGAAGTTGGGGGCTATTTGGGGCAGGCAGCATGGATGTGAGAAGCTGGAGGGGGTCCCACCCTGACGAGTGTGGAGGTCCCTTGCTAGCATAGCTGTGCGAGGAACCGCGGTACGAGTCGCTCGCAGGAGCACTCGCATGGGGAGCAACCAGATTTAGAAACCTGTAGCCTGGAGTTGCTTTGTTACCGTGGAGATGGGTACAGCTCACAGCGTAAGAGCCTCCCCTTCCTCGGAGGGCACGGCTGCTGTGCTGTCACCCACAGAACGTCTGTCAGTGAAGTCCTCGCTGTCCGGCGTGTTTGGACAGAGGTGACAATGCTCTCGCTGCAGCCGAAGTGACGCACAGTCCTGTTGCCTCTGCGCTGCCGCGGGAATTCCGTGGGCTGTTTGACAGGGATATCGGTAGTTTCCAGCCCTTTCTGCAGGGAACTATGAACAAGTTTGTGCTGCCTGTCACAGCAGCAACAGGACCAAGCGTTAATTTACCAAGCCAAATTGGAGAGGCAGGAGTTGGGCTATGAAAGGAAGGGGGAGAAAACAAAGTGCCACAGGCAGGTGAGTAAGGGATGGGAGCTGACGCAGCACAGAGGAGGTGCAGGGGAGGTTCCGAGCAGAACACATGAGGAGAGCAAGATCAGTGCCCATTAGGCCTCATTTTAGAGGTGCCACGTGGCCCACGTTTACCCTGGTGCTAATGTTGGTTCTGCTGTGTAAGTGTTTAGAGCATTTTCTACTGTCTTGGATGGAGCAATTCAATCACTGTATGCACCTATTACCCTGTATTTTATTGGCTTCGTATGTGCAGCGCTCTTAAAGCAGGAGAGGAAATCTAAACAAGCCACGTGTGACTGCATCCTAACTGTGCTGGCCGCGTCCAGCACTCTCAGCCTTCTCTCTTCTGAATGCAAAGGTCTTGCCTCCCAGGAAATCCGGAGGCAGGCAGGCAAAGGCGCGTGTTGGTATCTCAGAGACAAAGATTTAAGTATAGCTGTGTGTTTCTCCGTGCTTGGGCAGTTGCTGTATTTCAGTCCCTGTACAGCTGTGCCAGGGAAAACCTTCTGATGACAATAGGTCGTGTTGCCCTCGGTGCCACCACTGACTTAGAACAAGACTGGATGTTGTGCTAGGTCTTGCGGGAGGAAACGCGCCTGGAGGAGAAAACAAAAGAGAGAAACCAGTCTCCCATCCTCGCTGATCCCGGGAACTGCCATCACTAACTTCTGCCTCTTCTGCCTTTGCCTCTGCAGGCTGCAGCGTATGCGTCCGAGGACGGTGTTCTTACAGAGGCCATGATCGACGCCCGGGTGGCTGACGCTGTGCAGCAGCACAAGCAGAAGATGGAGTGGCTGAAAACGGAGGGGACCGAAGCAAGCAAAGGGACTGGCAGAAACCCGCTCCTGCCTTTCCCCAAAGGAACACCAGTGTGAGAAGTCTGCGGGCTTCAGACCAGCACACGTGGGGAAGGGGGTATGGAAGGAGGCTGGGAGCATCCTTTGGGCTGGAGCATTTTTTGTGGTGGAATCGTGTTGAGAGAAATGTGTCCGTTGGTGCCAGGGAGGGGGGTAACTGCCTCCGTCTGCCTTCGATTTCCTGATTTTGAAGTGCGCCAGCAAACAAAATGGCTTAAATAAGGCAGAAGCAACTGCATTAAAGGACCCTCTTGCTAAAATACCACTGCCTGTGTTAGTCTGTATGGCCTGTCCTGCCAGAGAGGACCAAACTCCAAACCGTGTTCAGACACTTGACGCTGTTCTGGAGTGAACAGGAGTTCAGCTCCTGAAAGGGAGCCGGGTTCCCATGTGTCTGTTCTGACTGTACAGCCCACGGTGCTTTGTTTCCTCCTCCAACCGGGTACTTGCTGCTGCAGCAGCCCTCGATGCCTCTCTTCCCCAAGTAACTCATCTCTCGTTACGGAGGTGAGTAGAGAGGCTCAGTATGTCTGTCTGGCGTACAGGTGACCAGCGAAGTCTGGAGAGAGAGGGGTGAGTGGGGCTATTTTGCTACTTGCTGCTGCCACCAAGCTGCTCTTGCCCCGCCTGTCTTCTGCCGCGTTTCTGGAACAACTGAGAAATGTGCCATTGTCAAATCGTGAACTCAAGCCCGTCTCCATCAGGTGCCGTTTGTTCTGTCTGTGTGCATGTAAAAGACAGGTCAGAAAATATCTTGATTTCTTTTTTTCCTAGTTTGACCTGGATTTGAACCCTGTGCTCAGCTCTGCGTCCCCCTCTGTAACTACACTGTACAAGCACATTCGCCTGACCTAAATCCGTGCCCTTGAGTGGCCTGCTGAGATGTTCTCCTCAGGCAGGAGCTGCCAGCAGGCTCTGCTTTGCCCGTTTCACTGCTGCTTGTTACTGAGCTCTGAGAGACGCACCCTGACAAGCGCTTGTGAACGTGGGAGTGGAACAGGGCTGGTCACCAGGGCCCCCGGAGCAGGCAGCCTTGTGGGACACCAGGAAAGAAATAGTTCCTGAGGCTGCAAGCCTTCACTTGGGCAGCCCTCTGCTCTCGAAATAGCTCTCTGGTATTTCCCCCTGGGTGCCAAGGCAGAATTTGTGGATGCATTTTCGAAGCTGCTGCTTTAAGGCCGCGTGTCCCCTGGCAGCAGTGTGTGCCCAGGCTCACTACCCCACCACCTTGGCCTCACCGCGGGGTGCAGTGCTGTGAGGAAAGGGAGCAGTCGCTGGGGAAGCCACCGTGCACACAGCCTGTTCTCAGTGCCTGAAATACACTCGCATGCTTTTTTTTTTCCCCCCTCCCTTTCAGCCTAGATGTAGTTGTCCTTTAGTCCGCAGATTTGCTGGAGATTAGCTGCTCCAGGCTTGCCCACTCCTCTTTAGATGTTACTAGTGTTATATTTCTGATAAGCCCCAAGAGATGGAAGGGAGCTGAGCAGAGCCACTGCTAAAAAAACCCTGCTAATGAATTGGGAGAGGGAGCGGTCTGATAGTGATTAAACCATCTAATGGTGACGTACACCTTCAATACTTCTCCCCTCTCTTCCATAATCATCTCCGTGAAGCACAAAAGGAGCTGGGGGAGGGAGGGATGCTCTGCTCGTCCTTACGCTGCCTGCGGGCTCTCGCTGACACCCCTGGCAGGGGAGACACTCCTGCAGTGAGGCTCTGGGGAGAGCACAGCGGTTGCTGTCTCAGCCGTTTCATGCGATTCCTCCTCCAGATTGCGTCAGGGCCCTGCGTGGCAGCGGGGGGAGCACGGTGCTTGTCGTGCAGCTCTGATCCGTGCCTCTGGGCTGGGCAGTGGGGAGTAATTGCAGGTCCGCGAGATCAATTAGCTCAAGTAGCCTCTTGCTGGGCAGGGAAGGCAGCGGGAAGCATGGGCTGACCCCGGGCTCTCAGCTTTGCCTGCGCACAGAAGTACTTCTCAGGGAGTTTGAAGGGCTTTTATTGACCGCTCTTGATGGATGCCACGAGTCGTTACCTGAGCTTTGCTGCTTGGGCTTCACATGGACAGAAGGGACTGTCTGTCTTGCAGACAGACACACGGATGCTTTTGGGAACATGCGGATGCTTTCGCATTTCTGGGGTGTGTTGAGAGTTGCTCTGGTGTGACTCACCGGCTGATGCCACTTGTATCCCCGGGGTAAAGTTCTTTCTCTTTCTTGGGCAGCCCAGAAGATGATGCGCTCTCTGCTAAATGAAATTCTGTTTATTTTCCCTTGGAAGGTGAGGGAAGGCTAACGAGGAGCTTACTCCTCGGAACTGGGCTCCTTAATACACAGAACTTGTCCTGTGCCTCTCAACCTCCCCTCACCCTCCAAAACCTTCACACAATCAGCTGGTGGGAGCTTTGCTGGTCTGTGCACCCAGGAGCAGAGCGCTTCAGGGCTCGCTTGTTTTCTTCTCCCTGTTCACAATCTCCCTCCCCAGCCCCTACCTGGTAGGTTGTGACAGCATCTCCATGAATGATATGTGCAGCGAGTTGTCATCCTCCTTCCCTGAGAAGCTTCTGGCTCTGGGCAGAGCAGAGATGTCCCCCAGTCCCCTTCTGAGAGATCCCTGTTAGTGCAGTCCCTGGAAATCCACAATCGCTTCTGCCCTTGGCAGCAGCAGGACTGCGCACCCAGCCCGGTGGTATGGATACGTCACTTAGCAAACTGCTGCGTGATGGATTCTTACTTCCCACCCGTGAAGAAGAGAGGGAGGCACCTAGGCTGGGAAAAACTGAGAAGATGGAGCTGAAAAGCCAGAGATGGGCCTGATTCAAGAGGGTTGGGGAGGCTTGGGGTGCTGCATTTGTCAGGTGAGTGGCAGAGCTGCTGCTTTAAGGCCGCGTGTCCCCTGGCAGCAGTGTGTGCCCAGGCTCACTACCCTACCACCTTGGCCTCACCGCGGGGTGCCAAGGAGTGGCAGAGCTGGTGTGGATAACTTGGCGTGCTTGGGTCTGCTCTCCCAACCCAGCTCTTTTAATCTCTTCCCACTCCACTGAAAGAGTGGCATGGGCTTCCACCGGTTTGAGCTGATGCCGTTTGTTCTTCCTGAGAGTGTTTTGGGAGCTGGTGAAGTAGGTTCCAGCCAAATAATCCCACTGCTTGAGTCATGGTTAGTGGTGTGGGGAGTGCTGGGAGCAGGGGTAACTGATGCACTCTGCAGTTCTGCACCTGGTCTCTCAAAGTGTCCCAGGCACCAGTGCTCCCAGCTCTCGACATCCTGCCTTTGAAAAGAGGATCCTTGGCCCTCTTGCCACGCACGTCGCTCCCAGCTGCCAGCCTAAGTGATTTCATGCCCTGCTGCCCGCTGAGTAGCTGTGCCAGTTGCTGTCACTGCTGCTGCTCGTGTGGAATGCAACGGGAAAGGAGAAAAAATGCCTCCTGTCATTGTTAACTCCTGCCTCATCGAAGATTTAAATGCAGGGACTCTGGCACCTCTGCCAGCCTCATCGCTAAGTTTGGGTTGCTGTCAGCTCACAGGATGAACGATGTCCCTGGGGAGGTGGCACCCAGCTAGCTGTTAACACTCTGTGCAGGGACAGAGGATGGCAACCCCAGGCTGGGGTCATCTCTCCGTGACACTGAGTGAGTTATGAGCAAACAGCACTTTATTAAAATAGTATTTTGTACTGGAGAGCAAACGTAAGAGCAGAGATGAGCCAGCAATCCATCACTCCCCATCATCACCACTGCCAGCTGAAACGCCTTCCCTCTCCTTCAGCACAGATTTATAACGTGGTCATCCATCTCTTCCCAGTTGCCATCCGCTAAAGTATTTACTTTTTGAATGTCACACACCGGGAGGAAAGTTCCACAGTGCCAGCACGAGGACCTGAGTGCCGCACACGCTCTCACCGGTGCGTCCCGTGCCGTAGGGCAGGAGTCCCCCAAGGAAGCATTTCTCTGCCAGCCTGCGTTTGTGTTTTGAATGGAGAAGAAACACTCAGATTCTTTTATAATCCAATGTCTGTGGCTGTTCCCAGTTTATTGCAATATTTTATTCCCCCTACGTGGTTGGTTTGGTTTTTAAAGTGGGAAATCTGATGCATTTGCCCAGGCTGTAATGCAAGTCCCTGGCCTGCCCTGGGAAGCTTTGCTGCTCCTGGGGGTTCTTCACTTATGGAAGGCAGCCCATCTTCTGCAGCCGGTGACCGAGAGCTGCGGGACGGGGCTGTGAGGGACAGGGATCTATCGGAGGGATCCCAGCAGAAACACACCAGTCTGCAGCGTCCTGTGGCTGGTTTGTCTTGATACTCCCCTGGTGTGTAACCTGCCAGGTCTGCGCTTTCCCTGCCAGGGCATTCTCCTCTCCTGGGTCTGTCTTACAGACACCCCTAGAGCTCTGCTGCAGGTGCAGCTCTAAGATCTAGACACACCAAAGCACCACAGAGGAGACCAAAGCAGAGGCAGGAGATGGTACATGGCAAACCCATCTGGAGCTGAAGAGCTGGGAGATGGCAGTAGGGATGTGCATCCCTGGGTCAGTAATACTGAGTCAGGACACCCAGTAAGTGCCAGGCCCTCCTCCAGCTCTTGCCCCATCTCTGACAGTTCTCACCTCAGCAGAAGTCAGATCATCTGTCCCTGTCACTGGCTGGTTTTTACTCCCAGACATAACCTGCGGTGCCAGGGCCTGCCAGCATCATCCTGGGAGATGGCAGTAGGGATGTGCATCCCTGGGTCAGTAATACTGAGTCAGGACACCCAGTAAGTGCCAGGCCCTCCTCCAGCTCTTGCCCCATCTCTGACAGTTCTCACCTCAGCAGAAGTCAGATCATCTGTCCCTGTCACTGGCTGGTTTTTACTCCCAGACATAACCTGCGGTGCCAGGGCCTGCCAGCATCATCCCGTTCCCTGACAACAGCTCCCTGCCTTGCTGCCCGGGGGTTTTTCCTCTCTCTCCTGCTGCTGTTGGTTTTTCCCCCCAGCCATACCCGGCGGTGCCGGGGCCTGCCAGCATCATCCCGTTCCCTGACAACAGCTCCCTGCCTTGCTGCCCGGGGGTTTTTCCTCTCTCTCCTGCTGCTGTGGGGTTTAGTTTATTTGTGGGGATTTCTTTTCTTGGGTTTGTTTAATTGCTGCTCTGCTTTCACATCGTGTCTCCACCAAGTGTGAGTAAGAGGGACCCAGATTTGCCCAGACTTGTAGAACTTTCACTCATCAGCATCTTTGTCCATAAGGGCTGAAGACCCTGCCAGTGCTAGTCTTGCTCTGTTGGTGCGTGTGGTCCTTTCCAGGGGAGAAAAGAGCAGAAGGAAGGATGCTAAAGGGCTGGTTCATGGTGGGAGCTCTGGGTGCTGCTAGACTGGGCCATGAGCACCCCTCTCCTCTGCCCCGGGTGCCCCGCACCCTGCCCTTCCTTGCAGGCAGGAAATGTCCGCACTCCGCTCTGGAGGCAGATCGCACCCAGCATTTGGTTTCAACAGTAAAATATTTCGCTTCTTTTCAAACCAGTTTTGGACCTTAGGGCTTCCCTTTGTTAGCAGTGAGCGGCAGACGAGCAGGCTGGAATCTGGGACAGTGTCCTCTGACGTGACATAACCCAGGGGAAGTGGCACAGCCCCTCTTCAGGGATGCGGGCTGGGCACAGCTGCTTCCTCCGCCACTCAGACCATGCTTGTTCCTCCTCCTCTCTCACACCCCTGCCCGGGAGCTGGTGCCCTGCCACCCCGCAGTGCCCCTCGCAGCCCTCCAGCCGCTGACCCCAGGAGCATCATTCGGTTCAAAGGGTTGGAAAAACCACTCAGATGCAAAACATGCAAAAAACTATTTTACTGACAAACAGCAAAGGACGGGCTTGGTTTCAGGAGCCGAACTGGTTATCTATTATACAAACATATGACTGAAAGGGAAGGAATGGCTGAAATACACTCACTCATTGACCCAAATAAAATCACAGTGTGCTTTTTCGATTGCCTCCCCCACCGCCAAGCTCTCTGCGGCCTTCCGCTGCTCCCCATCGCTTCAGCACCGCAGCGTCACCGCTCCCAGCACGGCCGCTGGAGAGCACAAACTGTAGGTGACATTTGCCTGTGCAAGTGTATTTAATAAAAAAAATTAGCCATTATTGCTTTTCAACCACAGCAGAGATTATTCTGTGGTTACGCTCAGGGCAGAGCGTAACCCCCCCCCCCCTCTGTTTTTTTCTCACTGTCGCCGC
>NW_010389926.1:19718-21655 GCF_000710305.1 Buceros rhinoceros silvestris | reverse complement strand
TTAACCCCCCCCCCCTCTGTTAGTATCAGCGTGTGCTGTACCTCTTCCTGCCTGATGCATGCAAAATTGGTTTGAGCGCAGAAAAAAATAAAAGAAGGGTTAACAATCGGGGCAGACAACTCTCCAGCTTTGGTTCCTGCATTCTCGCTGCAGAAAAAAATCTTCCTGACCTGCGTGCTCGGTCCTGCCAGGGTTGCCACCGCCTTCGTCGTTGTGAGCTGAGGGTGCTGAGCACCTCGCAGGGCTGAGCCATCCTCCTGCTGTCCACCTCCGTGGAAAACCCAGGGCTCAGCGTGAAGAGGGGACTAAAACGAGCAACCCCATTGGAAAAGAAACGAGTGCAGATGAGTGGGAGGTGCGGAAGAGGAGGAACAGGCTTCATGCAGTGAACGCGTGATGACACGCACAGACACACACAGACACGCGCTGGCACACGCACACGGAACTGCACCGGAATCCTGAGAGCCTCGCCGGGGTGCAGCCAACTGGCAGCCCAGGCTCGCCGCAGCGCTCCTCCTCCACCTGCCCACCTTCCCCTACGCCTCTGCGTCCTTCTCTCTTGCCCCAGCAGCCCACCTGCGTGGAGGTTGCAGGCCTGGCATTTTTATTTTATTTTTTTTTATTTTTCCTTCACTTGCTTCTTCATGCTCTCCTGGGCATCACGGTGAGCAGGGCTGGCCTAAGAGGACATCTCATCTTCATCCATCCTGGGGTGGACCCAGCAGTCCTGTGTCGCTGCCTAACAGAAAATGCCCCGCCTGCCCCCCGCTCTACGTCCCACCTGTCACTGAAGCGCACATCTGGCTCACCGGCGTTCCCAGGCTGCAAAGCCTTTGATCCCAACATCGATCCATTCCGTGTGCTCCAGCAGCAGAAGGTCTGGTCTTTCCAGCGGTGCTCTGGGAGCTGGAGTTGGCTATTTCTACCTTCGAAGCCCCCTGGAGGGGCCTTCATCACCCCTGTGGTCACCACGCTCTTCAGCAATGCCACGCAGAATGTCACCCTGCCGCGGAGAAGCTGTCTCGCCGTGAAACCTGAAAGGAGCTGGGGCTCCCTGTCCTCCACCCCTCACCCAGCGACGGCAGAGGGTGAACGCTGCCCTCCCTTCGCCGGGGAGCCCACACGTGCGAAACGTTTCCGTCACAATGCGCTTCCGGCCGAGCTGGGCGATGACCTTGGATCAGGACTTCCCTCGTGGGAAGGACTTTCCCCCCGGGCTCGCCTGGCCCTTATCCGAGGTAAGCAAAGGCTCTTGCTGCCTGCTGCGGTCCTCTGCGGCCAGCTCTTGGCCTCTCGCAAAGCCAGGGGGCTTCAGCTCACCTCACAGTGTTTGCAAGGCTCGCTTGCTTTCTCACAGGGTGGTTGAGGCTGGAAGGGGCCTCTAGAGCTCACCTGGTCCAACGCCCTTGCGCAAGCTCAACCACCCCAAGACCAGCTCCAGTTGGCTTCTGACTGTCTGCAAGGACGGAGACTCCACGACCGCTCTGGAAGCCCGTCGCAGTGCTCAGTCACCCTCGCGGTGAATGTGTTTCCTGCTGTTCAAGCAGCACCTGCTGTGTTCCAGTTCGTGCCCATTGCCTCTGCTCCTGTCACTGGACTCTGCTGAAGAAAGCCTGGCTCCATCTTCTTCACACCCTTCCTTCAGCTGTTCATATACATTGATTCCCCCTGAACTCTCTCTTCTCCAGGCTCACTGGTTCCAGCTCTCTCTGCCTTTGCTCATCGGAGAGATGCTCCAGCCCCTCCATCATCTTGGTGGCTTTTTTTAGTATCCTTTTTTATCAGGGATTCTCTTCTCCCAGCTGAGCACAACTGGAAAATGAGGTAGAGAGTAGCCGTGAGAGTAACTAAACCCCCTCCACCATGCTGTGCACGCCTGGGACGTGCATTCTGGGCTCTCCTCTGGTCTTGTACTGTTTATCGGTAGGTGCCGCCAG
>NW_010389926.1:12041-19624 GCF_000710305.1 Buceros rhinoceros silvestris | reverse complement strand
ACCAGATCCTTCCGCCAGGACGGGCCAGCTGATGGGTCCGTGGCTGGCTGGGGGGCTAGCTGAGCAGTACAAGGGCACAGTGCATGGATGGCTGGTAGCACAGAGACACCTTCCCAAACTGTTCCTCAAAGGGGCACGAAGGGTCCTTCTCTTCGTGGCAGAGCAGCAGGTCAGGGAAAGCACTCAGAGAACCTGCGGCAGCTCTGGGCTACACCCGGAATGGAACCCCCCGTGCGGGGGCTGTGGGCTCTCCCTTTCCTCTCGCTCCAGGGCTCTGACAGCCTCTCCCTGGCACAGCACATCTTACACCTTCCGAGAGTTTGGCCTCCTGACACTCCTCCCTTCCCCACACCCACCCTGCCCTGAGCCACCAACCGCGGTGGGACGACAGATGCCAGAGGAAGCAAAGTGGAGGAGACAGCCAGTTTGCCAGACCCGCTCTTTAATATGTGGCTCTTGAGGAGAAAGAAGGTGGTGAGCACAGAAAGAAGGTGGCATGGCATGGCTTCAGCGTTACGCTGCCCCGGGGATCTCACTGAGGGGCAAGGGGTTAATTCAGCAGCGCTGGTAAGGGGCTGCTGGAATTTAAAATGGAGCTACCGGCTGACACAAGGGATTTCACCAGCCTCTGCTCTTCTCCACCCCTCTCTCCACACCTCTCCTTTGCAGCAGATCCCAGCCACATTCGGTGCAGGCAGCCGAACGCCAGCTCCTCACACCAGAAGATGCGGGAGGATGTGCCAATCCCAGCTCCGGAGAATTGGCACATACGGTTTTAAGCTCTGTCTCTGCTCTAAAAATAGCCCCTCCTGAGGCAGCACAAAATCCCCCCCACTACCTAGCTGTGCAGCAGCCTCCCGCAAAGCATCTGGCAGCTGAGTGCTCAGACGTGGCGCACACTTCCCACCGCTCCGTCCTCCCGGAGCTGCCGCCGCAGCCACAGCTGCCAGCCGTGCGCTCTGCAAGCCCGCGGTCTCTCCTCCACAGGTTCTGAGCAGTGTCTTCCCCAGCACTGACCTCGTTGTGTCAACTCCCTGATGCCAAAGTCGCTTTCTCCCAACTGAACCCTTTTTTTCTGGGGTTGTTGCTGGGTTTGAGTTAGTTGTTGTTTTCATCTGTGTTTTTTTTGTTTGGTTGGTTTTTGTATGCGTGAAGACTGGATCAGAGGCAAGAGAACAACAATCAAGTCAACACTAGTACATCTCAGACAATTAAACAAGGAGAACGCACCCCCACAACCAGACAAAAGCAGAACGAACACATGTACAGGAGAAGAAGACGGTGAGACTTTACAGACGACCGAGCTGCGAGCAACAGGAGCATCCTCGCTTGGGCAGAGGAACAGGAGACCACGACATCAGACGCTGGGGGTAGGGCTCACACCTCAGGCAGAGCTGGCAGAGAGGACAGGACAGGGACAAGAGTGCGGATGTCGAGCAGAGAGCGAGCAGGTGCTGCCTGGTCCTGGGGCCCGCAATGCCCAACGCTCAGCTGCCTCTTCCACCTCCTGCTCATCCCGCTCCCCAGAGTGCGGACACTTGGCTGTTGGGGACAACAGCCACCTTTTGTCACCACCCCGGGTTAAACGGGACACGGGGCCCGCGCTGCTCCCGTGCAGGCAGTTGTCACCACTGCAGCGTGTTGGGTCACCCCGTCCCAGCAACAGGCACGTGCTGCTGCCTGTTACGGAGGGTCAAACCTACAGGCAGAGGGAAAAGGCACATGACACCCGGTGTCTGACCTCACGTCACTGTTCAGCCGCTGTCTGAAACCAGCCCTGCACGGAAGCGGCACCGTGGCTCAAGGAGGGCACCTGGTCTTCCTGCACGGGCAGGAGCTTGGCCCCTTGTTTGATCAGGATGAGACTCAAAGGGTCAGTCAGTTCCCCAGGATTAACCCCACTGATTCCGTGTGTGCTGGGACAAACCTTGCTCTAAGAGGGCGTTTCTGGTTTCCTTGGATTTAAGACCAATGAATCAATCCAGTAAATTTAATTGCACCAAGAGTATTCTTGTTATTTTTTGACCAAGTGTAAAGGAGGGGGAGGCTCCCCAGGTACCCGCTGCAGACACAGCAGGTTTTAAGAAGCCTGTTCTTAAACCATGGGGATATGTACTAGCCAGGATGTTTTTAAACCTCTTCCAGAGCCTCATATTCTTCTGAAATTCTGGTGTGCACCAGAATTAATCAGTGTGAGCCATCAGGTCACTCCCTCTGTTTCTAAGTTCCACATTAATGATATTTCACCTCAGGGCAGTAGCTGGAGCAGGGCAGAACCTGACCTCCAGCTCAGCCTGAGTTAGGTCACTGCCTTAAGGCTCTTTCGTGAGAGGCTCCAAGTGGAAGGGGCATTCAAAGTACCTTTTTTCCCCCCTAACTAGTTCCAGAGACTCACTGTTTGTCCTTATCAGGATGGAATTGTCTTCCCTGCAAAACACTGTCCCATCTGAAGACACGGCCACGACATGAGCCTGTTCTATCACACAGCGCCTTCGCCGCCAGTGAAGCGTGTGCCATCACACAAGGGCAAACGGCCAGCTGTTTGGCCAGCTCACATCTGGCACTGTATGAGCAACCCTCACCGGAGTCAGCGGCTCATGCCGCTCCTCCTGAGGAGGAGCCCAGATGGTCAAAGGCACGAAGCTCACACAGCGAGGGGGGGTTGCAAAGCCGCGTGTCTTGGAAAGGAGCTGCTTGAGGAAAAATCAATCTTGAGATACTAATGGGTGGCTGCAGACATCACAACCACGGGAAGGCCTGAATGACAGACAGCCAGGCAGACAGACATGAGCATAGACTGGGCAAGTATTCAGGCCCAGACAGAGATGGGGGCTCCAAGACAAGAGGCGCTAGGGGATAGCAAAGGGAGGAACGGCACAGAAACGGGTGTGTTTGGATCTTGGCTAGCTTTGAGGCTTGTAAATAACTGAACGGATCTGGGGAATGAGGAACAATGAAGAAAAAGCAAGACACAGAAGTTGAGGCAGGGAGGAAAAGACCAGGGAGCCATGGTGTCCTTTTCCCTTCACTGCAATCAGCCCGCGGGAGCCACTGACAGAGTCAAGGGAGCCACAGAAGAAAACAGCGGGTTCTGGGAGTACTCATCATCCTTTCGTTCCGGGTGTTTCCCCCATCTAAGCACAAGCCCACTTGGTACAAAACAAAGAATGAAGGGCAAATGGTTTGGATTCAGGGCTACCACCTGAAATTCTCCAGGCTAGCGCCTCCCTCCCACAGTCCTCTCAGTAAAGGTGCTCTCTTCGCAGCGCTGCCGCTGCGCAGCGTGCACCAAGGCAAGGCAGGCTGGGCGCATTTGCTTCTCTGCCCCAGCCGAACGTGACTGCTACGGCAATCAGCTACCACTGCGCTGCCTGGGTGCACACGGCCTTTTCCAGCTCCTTCAGGCAACTCTGGACATGGAGGAGGTCTCTGGATGTGGAGGTTGGGTTCAGACACTTCATAGCTACCTTGAAACCCACACCTAAGCTGTGACCAGGGGAAGCAAAGGCAAAACCGCGTTAGAGCATCCTTGCACACTGCTTCAACCCACCACTGGGACGTCTGACCCTGCGGATGAGCTTGGCTTCAGGCCCGCGGCTCTGTGCTCCTCAAGCCAAGCCCAGCCTGCTGCTGACCCGCTCGTCCGGCTCGGAGCAGTAACACCAGAAGATCAGTGTTCATGGGCAGGAAGAGTGAGACTGCTACAGGACCCTCCCACTGCCTCCTCCCTGTTTCTAGGGAGCAGCGCCTCAGGCTCAGCCCCTGCGAAGAGGGGCAGCGCAGCTCCTTCCCTCCCAGGCAAGGGGCAGGTGGTGGTTATGCAGCAGAGGGGGGTGAGCAGGGAGCGAGTCAGACCAAACACCGCTCAACCCAACACGCTTCTCCCCGCGTTTCAGAAGCAACTGCTCTCCAGCGTGAGTGAAGAACCAGAGCACTGCCCGCAGCAAGGTACCACCTGCACGGCAGCGGTGCACAGCGGGCAGCACCAGCCCCCTCAGACGGACCGACACCTCGCAGAACTGCTCCCCTGGTACGCAGGCTGCTGGGGTTGCTTAAGGCAGGTTTCAGTGTGTGGCAAACGATACGTCACTTACACATTCCCAGGACTTCCTTCCCCCACGGCAACTCCCCAAAACATGAACCAAAGCAGAAAGGGACACTGTGCCTTCACAACCAGCTGGCAGCAGTCCCCATCCAAACCTGTGACCAGCCAAGCCATTCTAGCAACGGAAAGAGCAGAGCAGAGCAAAACCCAGCCAAAGGACCAAGGAAACGAGGGACTTGAGCTCTTGGATGAGAAACTCTGCATCTTCTTTGTGTTGTCCCACCTCCATCCCCCGGCCAACATTCCCCGTAAAGTAGCTGGATGTGCAGGACAGCCGTGAATGCCAGGAAAAGGGGGCTGAAAGTATAATGCAAATCTCTTTTCTCTTTTTGGATCGATTGTTTTTTGTTTGTCTGCTTTTTACATATATACACAAGTCTGACAATAAAACGTGGGACACAGTGCAATGTCTTGGCTGCGTAGCATCCAGGACTGGCTTAGTTGTGCATCGTGGTGTGCCACAGGGACACACAGGATGGGTAAGTAAAATCGTGTCCTCGGCTGGCTTCCATCGAGTTGCTGTTCCCCTGGAAGAAGAGCAAAGTCCGTTTTAAAACCTCGCTGCAGTCTCTGGAGGGGAAGGCGTTCCTCAGAGGTGCCGTGGGCTAGGGTGCCCGTTATGGTACAGCTTCTGTTTGATGTGCACCATGTTCCCAGTTGCCTCCTCGTACTGCCTGTGGTGACGTTTCCTGAACTCCTTTAAGTTACAAAATTTTGGAATCCAGGACCAGGAATTGTCTGGAAGGCAGAAAGGAGAAGGAAGATGAGATACTACAGGAATGGAGAGACTCACGTCCTCCTGCCTCGCCTAGCCCTGTTCCTGGCCTGCCCACCAAAGCCAGACCCTAGTTACGCCTTGGCAAGGCCACCCTCGAGTCTTCCCTTGGACCAGCCAGATTTCACTGCCGGCTCCTCTGCCCGACTTGCCCCAGCCTGTGCCCTGCGCACAGCCCGCCGCCGTGCCCGCTGCCTGCGGGCTGTGCCTGCTGGAGGAACGGCTGCTTTAGAGGGGCACAGACAAGCCGCGCTGGCCCGTCAGACCGTCAGCGTGGCCGTTAGCAGAGGCCAGCTCCAGCTTTCTGCTCTTGGTAGGAACCCACAGGGATGAGCCCTGTCCCCCAGCCCTCCCTGTGCCCTACCCGCACTCCGAACGCCGGGCTCACAGTGCGGGCACGAGCCAGCAAAGGCGGTAACCGCACACTGGTTTCTGCTGATCCCGGTGGTAGCGGGGAGCTGCTCTGGGGACCCAGCTGCCAGGGCAACAGCAGCACGCTGTGTCACCCCCTGGTTGTCCTTCTGGCTGTTGGAACACCGGCCGGTCTCACACACCAGCACAAGCCGCTTTCTGCCCCACAGCCAGGGCAGGCTGGGGCAGCATCAGGGGGGTTATCTGGTGTTTCAGCCCATGAAGCTTTCCCCGTAGCAACGTGTCAGCTGCCATTCAGACTCAGGAGAGCTTTGCGTCATTCCACCCAGGAATACACGCAGCGAATTTGGAAGTCCCAGAGAACAACAGATGGGTGAAGTTGAGCTGGAAGGGGGTACGTGACTGCTCTGACCAGCTCTGCAGCTACAATCCGATGTCGAGTTTCTATAGAATGTTTTCTATTTCAAGGCATCTCTTCCATCAGGAAGGAGCTATAGGTTGTTCTAACAGACCAAAATTCAAGCTGATCAGGCCACAATGTGACACTGACTCATTGCTAAGTGGTACTCGTGCAGTTCAGGGAGGGCTCTACATCCTGTACCAGCTCAGTACCCCTCGCACAGGCACAGGCACCGGTTCTTTCTTTAGAAGGAAAATTTAGCTGAGGTACTCGTTCAGCAAAGAACCAGGTATCCTTCCTGCTCGCTGCCTTTAAAACACTGGATGTGCATCGCTGGTTTGAATAAACAGGAAATGTTTAAAAGCTCAGTGTTCATCATTTTGCTCCAAATTCCACAGTGGTTTTTCAGCCAGTCTTTAGTGAACATTCTCAGCACCGCACACAGTGCTCTCGTCGGACAGAACAGCTCCAGGCATGCAAAAACCTTCCCCGGAAAGAGACCTTGTCCCATTGCGTGCTAGAGCCCGGAACCCTCACCCAGAGCAGCTGAGGGCGCGGCCAGGGGCTCTCGCCCCACACATGTGGTTGTGAGGAGTCGGGGTTGTTAACAGAGGGAGGAGGAACAGCGCGAGCACCCCGCTGAGGAACCACCAGCCTGGTGTAAGAGCAGACTGGTCCTGTGTGACTGGTGTAACACCGCTAAGACAGCACCAAGTTTCAGTGTCTCAGGCCGGAGGGGGTGTCAGCCCCAACTGCTCCACAACAGCACTGAAGAACACGCCTGCTGTTCTCACCAAGCACCTCACCCACGGATGGCTCTTGCCAGCCCTGCTGCCTTCCCGAGCCCGCAGCCAGCCGTGCTCTGACCCAGAGCAGGTGTCGCGGCCCCGGGACTGGCTCGCTCCCTTGGATCTCACTGGGAAAGCTAACAGTTACCCTTCTGCTCGGGCAGCGACCGCCACGCAGCCTCGAGAGGGCCCTGACTCAGCAGCTGCGCAGGCAGGCTGCTGGAGACTTGGGAAGAGGAATGAGAAATTAATGTCATTTTGATCTGAGTTTTCAGAAAGAGAGAGTCCACTTCCCTAATTAGAATTTCTTACGGGTTTACAGATAAATCTTTCTCTTGTTCATTCTCCTTTTCCTCTGAGCTGTAATTTATCAGACACCATCAGTCAGAGCTAGAGACTGGGATTTGTAGGCACACTGCTATGGAATTTCAAGTCATGTGCTGTTTTAATAATTTTTTTTCTGTCTTTTTTCCCCTCCAATAATGGGATGTCCATGCTGAGAGAGCAAAGAGGGGCAGAGAGGGCCAGTGACGGGGCGCCTGTTGGGATGGTGTTTCAGGATGCTAAGCTCACTGGTCCAAAGACTAACTGGTATGGCTTACACTTTTCCTGTGGGGTTGATGTCACCACTGAAAAAAACCTGACACATCTGGAACAGCACCGAGGATGGGGAAACCTCCAGGATGTGTCCCTGACACCACCCAGAGATGTCTGACATTGTCATCACACTGTCACGAGTTTCTACAAACAACAAGCGGCTGCACCAGCATGTGCCTGGCTGCAAATTATATGCACAGAAAAATCCAGATTTCAGGGAAGTTTTGTCTGGCCTGAAAATATCCTGCCCACATGTGCAGACACACAAGCACCATCTGCCAGCCTGCCTACGGGTAAGCATGGCGCTTCCCATCCAGCAGCCCTCTGCACTCCCCGGAGCAGAGCCCTCCAGGCTGGTTATTTCCACTCAAAGGTTCCTGCGGCTGTAACGAGGGCTGCGGGGTGCCCGGTCGCGGCTGTGCCACATCCACGCGCCACAAACGCTGCCAGGCTCTTCTCCTCCTCCTTCTGCGCCAGCCACAGAGGACAGGCAGGGCTTGAGGAGAGAGGAGGGAGCCCGCGCGGCTGCACTTAACGTACCGCCGG
>NW_010389926.1:11442-11973 GCF_000710305.1 Buceros rhinoceros silvestris | reverse complement strand
GGGGGAGCCTGCCAGGCTGCACTTACCGTACCGCCGGCTGGTTCTCCAGGCTCGCACCGCGTAGTGGAGGACCCCATCCATCCACACCAGAAACCAGCTTATACAAAAGCCCAGCAAAAGTCCCAGCATCAGATCAATCTCTTGCTTGGTTACATTGTCAGTCACAAAGTAGTTCTCCGAGGAGTCCACCACTGACTGGTCCCCATCATAGGGAATGACATAATGGACATGATGCCTGTGGCAGGGAACAGAAACGGGGGAAAGCATCAGTGGAGAAGAGCCGGGCGCGTTTTCCAGCCAGCCCTCGCTCTTGTGGCCAGGGGCTGGTCTAACACTGTTCCTTGGAGTTGCTACCGACACCACTGGAAGCAGAAGCACTGTCTTGGCTTTTTGTGCTTATGTCAGCAGAGAGCGAGGTGGAAAAGTATAGAAAACTGACCCCACGCCTGGAACGCGTGTCACGCTCCTAACACAGGCTCTCTGCGCCTACGTCAGCTGGAAAACGGCGGATAATACCAAAGACAGCATGAG
>NW_010389926.1:10983-11195 GCF_000710305.1 Buceros rhinoceros silvestris | reverse complement strand
GCCCCGCGAGTGCCATCTCAACAAACCGCCAGGCAGCAGCCAGGGAGGTCTCCGTCATCAGCACAGCCAGCGCCAGCGGCACCGCGGTCCTTCTCCAGGGGTGTGCTGTCTTGCTTAATGTCCCATCGCTCAGAGGAAAATGAGAAGCGCATCTCTCACGCATTACAGCTGAGGAGGAAGCACTTGGGAACATGCCCTGAATGCATCCGCAG
>NW_010389926.1:9899-10709 GCF_000710305.1 Buceros rhinoceros silvestris | reverse complement strand
CCCCTCCTCAAGGCACAGGCACTGCTGTAGCAGACAGCGAGAACCGTCTGAGCGCAGGAGCAGCCAGTGTCCTGAACGCCGCGGGGGCCACCAGCAACTGCAGCTGCAGCTCCCTCCCGCAGCCCACTGCCTCTCCCAGCCTGGCCCTGCTGGGTGCAGCCTCTGCCAGCACCCTGCAGCCGCCCAGCCCAGCTCACCCCATCACCCATCCCTTGCTGGGGACACAGCCAGAGGCCTGGCCTGACTTTGCATTGTAGCCAGTCTCCAAAAAAAGCTGTCGGCTTCGAGCTGTCCACAGAGCCCAGTCCCGGAGGCAGCAGATGTCCTGCCTGCCGATGAGCACCGCGGCGGCTCTGCCACCCGCTGCCAGGCTCCTTAGCAGGAAAGCAGGGGCTCAGGAGCTTCGCTTGGGGGTTCTGGGGAGGCTGGCCCCACGCCTTCTGCCAGCAGGGCGATGGGGGTCACTTGTGCAATGAGACGATGGAGACCAAAGCTTGGGATGCTGCTTGGAAACCCCTGGTTAGCTTGAGAAGAGCAGGAAAATGGCAGGCTTGGAGTGAGGGAAATGTAGAGTAGAAAAAAGACAGCAGGTCTGTGGGGGCTGGACCAAAGGGACTGTGGATGTGGCATGGGAAGATCCCAGATGACAGGGGATGCAGGGTGCACGGCGAAACGGGAAGCAAGCTGCTCTGGAGCCTCCGCATCTGCTTTAAATGGCTCTTAACCTTCCCTGAGAGCAGCCAGGAGCCATGAGGCTGCCCAGGCTCCGCGCTCAGCCAAGCTGCCTCCTCCCGCTGCCTGGCTTAGAGG
>NW_010389926.1:3951-9724 GCF_000710305.1 Buceros rhinoceros silvestris | reverse complement strand
GCCGGCGGCCACGGTGAGGTGCGCTCAGCAGCCCCAGCACCGCCAAGCTGTGCACATCAGACCACCCCAACAGTGCTGGCTCTGCCGCACAGAGGAACCACCAGTGCTCCCAGCTCACAGCCAGGCACGGCTGCATGGGCTGTCCCCAGAACTGCCCTCCACCAGCATCACCTACACACTGTCCCTGCCACAGCCGCAGCCCCAGCCCTGCTCCCACACAGGAGAGGAGGCAATCGCCGGAGCCCTCTGAATATGCATGAGGTGCAGGTTGCTCAATATTCATGCCTGAGAAATGTCCAAATATTTACACAAACAAACCTCCACTCAAAGGAACCTCCTGAAAACAGCCCTAATCTCAGCAATGGCTTCGTGGAGGCCGCCGGCACCAGAGGCATGGTGGTGCCTCAATCTACGGGGCCAGCTCAAGCCTCCTCACGCAGAACAGCACTAACACGAGTCTCTGGGGTGGAGAGAAGCAAAATTTCCCAGCCACAGGAAAGACAGACCCCTTGCCAGGCAGCCAGGGCAGACCCCTCTCCACGCATGAGGTGGTTCTCAACAGAGGGTCTCTGGACAAAGTGCTGGAGCGCTCTCCTCCTGCTACCAAACTTCCTGCGGTCCTGAGGAGCAGGGACGTGCCTGTAGCACTCGTATGGATGTGTGCGCGCGCGCACACACACGTGCAGCACGGCCAGCACTGCAGCAACGCGGGACGCAGCACTCTCCTCATGTGCCTCACAGGGTTTTTCCTGCCAGGCAGTCTGCCCTCTTCCCAGCCCTTGTTCTGGGCTTGCAGGGCTGGGAGGGGAGGGACACAGTCACCTCTCGCCACCTTGTCCCTCTCCTCGGCGCAGGCTGACTCTGCACACTGCAGTGGGATCTCCTCCAGCTCTCCTGGCTTCCTTTGGTCATCCCGGGGCTGAATGGCTCCCTTGGCACGTGCAGGGGACTGTCCCCCACGTCCAGGGATTTCAGCGTCCAAACTCACAGGTGAAGTCCCTGTTTCTGCCCTGTAGCTTCCAGAACATCACAGAATCGCTGAATGGTTGAGGTCAGAAAGGACTTCTGGAGGCCCACCCCCCTGCTCAAGCAGGGCCACCCAGAGCCAGTTGCCCAGGACCATGTTCACGTGGCATTACAATATCTCCAAGGAGGGAGACCGTAACCCCTCCTGGCAGCCTGTCCCAGTGCTCTGTCACCCTCACGTGGAAAAGTGTTTTGTGACCTTCGAGCAGCACCTCCTGTGTTTCGGTCTGTGCCCTTTGCCTCGGCTCCTGTCGCTGGGCACCACTGCAAAGAGCCTGGCTCTGCCTTCCTTACACCCTCCCTCCATGTATTTACACACGTCGATAAGATCCCCCCGAGCCTTCTCTTCTCCAGCCCCTACTGCAGGAAGAGTCTAGGTCTGTAGGTCATTCAGACCTAGAGGCTGCGGGCGGAGCGGGACAGACAGGAAGACAACACAACCAGCTCCGGGTTGCACCTGAAGCTGGAGACAACGATGTGCAACACCACCTCTCTAAGGCGCTGGCAGCAACATCTGCACGTACCCATGAGCCGTAAGGTGCAGCTCAGAGAGATAACGGAGGGAGGAAGCTCCGGGAAGGGATGGCAGGTTGACCCTTCCTCCCTCTTCTCGTGTGGGCTGGAGCTGGGCATGCAAAGTGACTGGTGGCTTCCAGCATTCCATAGGAGGGGTTGAGTCCTCACCGTGCGCCTGTGCCAGCCCTTCGTCCGCACAGCCTGAAGTGCTGCAGGACCGCCGTGCCCAGCGGAGAAACGAGTCGGTCCTGTTGTATGGTGAGTCACCCGGAAGCCCAGGGCCATTCACAGGGGGCAAAATTCAACAGAAAGCAAAGCAATTGGACCTGTCTGGATTTGGCAAGTTAATCTTCCAAGTATGAGAAATCAAAGTGGGATCCCAAGTGCAAATTCCCTGAAAAGAAAAGCCTCCTGTCACAGAAGCACCCCAGGAATGCACTCGAGGTGCTGCACTGCCACCTCCCAGGCAGCCCTGGGGAAGCCCACGTTCCCGGAGCAACTCTGCGCCCTGGAGAGGCCAGCGAGAGGTCTCCACTCGGCAGAGTGCTCTGCAAAGGGTTCACTCAGCACGGCTCAGAGAAGATGGATTTTTCCTGCTAGTGCAACAGTTGGGAGATCTGGGCTGCAGGGAGTTTTATGCTGAGTGCTGCTGAGATGGGCAGGAGACCAGGGGCAGACCCCCCAAAGTTGTCTGTTGCAGCTCAAGTCCTCGGGGAAGTGACAGGAGTGATTCGGAGACACCGGCACATCAGCGCAGCACGTTATTAACAGTGCGCAAAGGTCTGGGGTCCCCACCACACACCGAGGGAATTGGAAACTGGAACGTGGCCTGGATGGCTCCGGGGGCTGGAGCCAGTGAGGCAACACGTCACCTCTAAGCTGGGCATCATGTGGGTGCCGCAAACCACCACCAGCTCCACACCAGCCTGCTTCCAGGGAGGGCAGACAGTGCCGGAGCCCAGGTTCTGGCAGGGCAGCTCCTCAGAGCAAACGCTTTTGGCCAAACCTTGTTTTCAGAGATGCGGCTGTCCAGGGGCTGACACAACCCTCCAGCCACCCCCTGTTTTCACCTTTGAGAGGAGGTGAAAATCTCCTCCAGCCTCGCATCACCTTAGCCAGCAGTCAGAGGACGGGCATGGCCGTGAGGACTCTGCAGCCTCAGCTCTGAGAGAGCTGTCACGAAGTGCAAAGCAGTCCTCAAAAGCTAAACCCATGTCCTGACCACGTTTCTTCACAAGAACAAGATGTACCAAGTAATACGAGGGCCAGTTCTGGGCAGTTCGAGCTGGTATCAGTTGACACAACAGATCCAGGACAAATTATCCCTACGAGGCTAACCAGCGCCAGCTCCCTGCATGTGCCCTGCTCTTCCAGCCACAGCTCCCAGCCCTGCCCACCCCTGAGGCGGTGCAGCTTCCACAGGAAGCAGATGTTACTGTAGGAAAGGAAAGGTAACCACGCTTCGGGCCAGAGACACCCTGGAAAGCAGGAGGAGCTGTGGCAGCCAGCGGCTGCTCTCCTGAAGCAGCTTGACAGCACCTGGCTCAGGTGCGAAACGGAAGCGGCTGGACAAAGCCAGCACGGTGTCTGTGTCTGTGTGCCGGAGCTGTAGCATCCCTGTCCCCTTCCCCGGTCTCTGTGACCTCCTCTCGGCCCTGCCAGGGCCAGCGGTGCGGCGGGCTGGAGCAGAGCCTTGGCCAGCATGGCTGGGGAGTTCCGCTCCGGAGCTGCCCAAAGCGCTATTGTCCCTTGCAGTGACCTTGCGTGTGTGCTGGCTGCTGCAGCCGAAGCACGGCACAGGAGCCTTTCAAAAAGCGCTGCTGATGTCTCGTTTTAAACGCACAGAGCCCGTCACCACCTCTGCGCTCTCCACCTCCCCTCTCCGCTGGCGATGTCGGCAGGACGATGCTCTGCTCAGCTCGGCTCCCTCCTGGGCAGCTGTCAGTCTCAGTCGGTAGCAGACGTGTCACATCTCCCAGGCTCGTGTCACAGCTGGACAGACCCGTTCCCAGTCGGCAGAGGAATTTGGGGGCACAGCCCCCAGGGATGTCCGACACTGGGGCAGGGCTGCGAGCAGAGCTAGAGGGAGGCGAAGAGCCTCCCCGTTCTGCATCCCTGTCTGACCTTGCAGCCTCTCCCCAAACATGCCATAGAGCCCGGTGCCTCTCGGAGCCACTGCCAGCAGAGCCACTCTGCAGACCAGTGTGGAAGGCACCGCTGCATAGAAAACTCCTCCCTGGGACCCTCCGCACTGTCACAGCAACCAGAAGCCTGAGAAAAGCCTGGTGGTCTCCAGGCAAGGAGCACTCCCAGCCTCCCCACACACCACAGAGGAGCTGGGGACAGAGAGGTTTAGTGACTTCTCCTGGGAAGGAGGAAACAGAGCAGGAACGTACTTTCTGTGTCCCTCCCAACACTGTGCTGCCAGCCTGGGACAAGCATCAGCCTGTCCCTCCTCTGAGCGTGGAGGGCGTTTGGCTCCTCACGGACACAGCCCAGCAAGCAGCATTATTCAAACCCACGCTGCCACGAGACAACGCTGCTCCAGCACCACCGGCCATCCTCCCTGGCCGCTGGTGCTTCCAGTGACCCCAGCACCAGGGCAGAGCATTTCCACCCCGCGCCCAGACCATTGCACTGCAGGGTCTCCATCCACACCAGTCGCTCAGGAGAGGTCCAGCACCTCGCCCTGAGACTTTCCCTCCTGGACCAGAGCCTAGTGAGAGCAGGGCTGAAGAGTCCCTCGGAGAGGAAGAGCTGACACGGGCTGGCCAGGCCCCCAGCTCTGCTGCAGGGTACGGGCATTCCAGTAAGGCCGGCAGTCCTCTCGGTCCTCTCTAGCCCTGCTCAGGAAGTCTCTCAGGAGGAGAGGCTTTGCCTGGGAGGGACAGACTCACCCAAGGTCACTGAGAAGGTCAGTGGCAAGGAGAATACATGCCAGAGCTCCTCAAGTCCCTGTCCTTTCCCAGCCAGGACACTTCCAAGCCCCCCAGGCTGTTTTGATGGGTCCTTGCTCCATGCAGGTGTCATCTGTTCTCTCCAACTCACCCTGCCTCCACGGACGCCCTTTGGTGTTTTTCCTTTGCATGACATCACCCAGCTCCTGATCTGCTGCCAGCTCTCTGCTTCCAGAGAGGACCCTTTGCTGGCTGGGACAGAGACATTCGGACTGGGGCAGCGCTACACTTCTGCAGTCCTCCACAGCCCTGCTCTCTCCTGGGAATAGGGACATGCCAAGGAGGCAGGACCAGAGGGGTTGGGCCCCCACACAGCGATTTGGACAGCCTGGGTATCTCCACACGCTGAGGACAGGGAGTGCCAAGCTCCCCCGGGGATCTGTTCCAGCGGGCTCATTCCTGCATGGCATCAACAGGAGCCAGCAGGAGTGTAAATGTGGCTGTCACCCCCTTCTTCCTCCAGCGAGGAGGCAGATGTTAAGAGAGGAACAGTCCCTGTCATACCAGGCGTGTCTGTGCAGCCTCGGTATCCGCAGCAGGTGCCAGGGCCAGCCCTGTCTCTCTGCTGAGGTTCTCACTCCACGCACCATCGCTACTCCAGCTCCTCTTCCCAAGCCACCGGCAGGACTGCTTTCCCACCCAACAGCGGTGGACGCTCTGCGACTGGCCCCGGGGCTTCTGGCAGCTTTGTCCTCCTGGGCTCTAGTGCTGCCGTTAGGGAGCCGAGCGGGACCGCTCCAGCCAGCCTCACAGCTCCAGCCCACCTGCACAGAGGAGCTATCTGCTGTCCGCCTCTGCTCCCACAGCAGCACCTCTCCTGCGGCTGGTCCAGCCCAGAAGAGCGGCCGGTGGACACTGACACTTAACAGATGACAGATGTGCATCAGCCTTGGCCACCTCTTCCTTGGCCCTGGGCAGGAGAGCCGGGAAGCTCGTGCATTCAACTCCAGAGAGCGTCACCTCTCAGCATCGCACAGCCAGCGCTGGGGCCAGTCCCTGCAGCCACAAGAGGTCACTGAAAACTTTGCACGGCCTTCACCCACAGCTTCTCAGTGCTCCTGCACCCAGCAAGAGGCCACTCTCCCTTCTGACATCCCCCACCTGAAAGGCACCTGCCAGGGCCCAGCATAGCAAGGTCACCCTCGCCTCAACATGGTGCTACCGTGTTCCTGGCACAAAGCGACCCCAGACACAACCTCCATGCAACCTGAAGAACTCTTTGAGGAGACAGCCGGAATGGTCGGTCGTGCTGGCCATGTGCCCAGGCGACACTA
>NW_010389926.1:3269-3851 GCF_000710305.1 Buceros rhinoceros silvestris | reverse complement strand
GGGCGGGCCAGGTGCCCAGGCGACCCTAGTGAGCCTAGAGCCACCAAAACGTGGGCAGAGCCTGGGGCACCCCTGGGTATGGCTCACAGCGCTGCCCATCAGCCTCCCACCAGAGACCAGCACTGGAGGGAGAGTCACCGTGTCCTCCCCTCCCCTCCGGCACCCCAGGGAGCAGAAAGTGTGGGCAGAAATGGGAGGAGAGGTGGAAACCCAGCCAGGACTGGCTCCCACTGCCAAGGGAGAGGAGACGGGGGCTGCAGATGCACTGGTAACACACCTCTGCCTTTGCCCCCACCCCTGCCCTCCCTGCCCGCTGCAGGCTGAGCCAGGAGGCAAACGCCCAGGGCTGCCCGCAGAACTCCCGCTCTGCTGGCGGGGATTCCAGCACCAACAAGCCGCGGGGACAGCCAAGGGCTGAACTCCGGGCTCCTTCCCTGAAGCGTTGCAGGGATGAGGTGGGGTGGAGCGCAGAGCCCCCAGTCCCCTGGCATGCCTGGCTTTGGCGGCACCTGAGACACGCAGAGTCAGCCCTTGCTGTCCACAGCCACCAGCAGCAAGGCCACAGTCCCAGACCCACACACT
>NW_010389926.1:520-2775 GCF_000710305.1 Buceros rhinoceros silvestris | reverse complement strand
CCTGTTGGTGTGGCAGACACTACAGCCCCGGCCAGGGCAGGAGGGAGAAACAGTCACCGCAGCAGCTCAGCCTGTTCCACACTGCACACAAATTCCAATTCCTCCTTCCCTTCCATTTCTGCAACACTTACTAATTTTCCCCGTTTCTCCCTGCAACACACTGAACCGCAGCCAGTTCCCTCCTCCAAGGACTCCCTTTGGTTCCTGGCACATTAAGGGCCCTTTGTCAATCCCTGGTATCGCCCTCCCCAGCACGCTCCAGGACGCATCCCGGCCTCACGCAGGGCGGAATTGTTCACGGCTCATGCTACGTGCGCCACGGCCCTTGGACAGCTGACAGAAAGGACAAGGCACGTTCAGCATCACCTGCCCCTTAACTCGGAGGACTCAAACCACCAGCATCCGGGCAGCGGGTCAGAGCTCCCAGGGAGCAGGTGGGGAATCACAGACCAAACCTTAGCACGAGGCCACAGGAAGTCCCATAGCACAGGGATGCTGTCAGCAAGTGTCTCCTGTACCAGAGCGTGAACATGCTGAAAACGATGCTCGTGCCCAACAAGAGCCTGTGCCCAGGAGCAGACACTGGTATGTTATTTCTGTCAGAAAGAGCTGTTGCTTCTACATACCTCAGGCGACTGGTAAACTTCTGCTTTTTGCCTCCTCTCAGATCCATGCGTGACAATTTGGAAGCTGTTTTATGCACTTTCTAAGAAATGACCTAACTGTGTCTGGGGAGAGTGCCATGGCTAATTCATCTGCCTCAACAGCATCTCTGCAGACAGACAGACAGAGCAGAGGAGTGCCCCTGACTCCTCAGACGTGGGCAGAAGGGACACTCTGCCAATGCCACCAGTGAGACCTGACACTCCTCAGTCGCTCCAGACGATGTTAGAGTCTGTCACCAGCAGCCAGTTTTCACCACCACTGAACAGAGCTGTGACAAGTAAAAAGAGAAATTGGTTGGAGAGGCAGAGGAGAACTCTTAAACTAGTGACAAAATTACCTAAGAAAAAGCCAATCTCTGCCAAGAAAAAAAAAAGTCAAAGATGGTGTGAAGGTTTCTTGTCCAGTCTTCCCGACTGACCTTAGCGCAGAGGTGCCCAAGGAGGCAGGAGTTGAGGGGCTGCTTGCTAGATCCCTCAGGGCCTGCCTGCACTTGGCCCTAGAGCTGCTGCTTGTACTCTCTTTGCTGCCTGGTCACCGAGGTCTGAGTAGGAACCATGGGGGGGAAGGTAACGACCCCCTTCGGGGAACGAAGCAGAGTGGAAGGGCAAAGCAGCTTCCCCTCATTCAGCTGTGCACATCCCCACGTCAGCTCAGCTTCCACGCCAGGGACACCAGAGGGATGTGACGCCTGCGAGACAGGATGCAGCTGGGGCCAGAGGCAGCTCAGAGAGGAGGAAAGCTCAAACTAAATGTTGGATGTGGCAGGGGAGGGCTCCCCCAGCACGTCCTTTAGCTGGCACAGCCCCACGCTGCTTTACTGCCCCACAGACAAGACACCCTCCAGCAGGCGAGCAGCCAGGCACAGGAGGGGAATGAGGCCTCCAGGAGCGCAGGGTGAGGATCCCTGACAACAGTCCCATGGAGGAGAGAGGAATTCACCTCCCCAAAGTCCCCAGGCTCTGACACAGAGAGCAGCCAAAGCCCAGTTACAGGCTGAGCACCCCAGTGACTCCACACCACGCGTGAAGCTCTACAGTGGTGAGGAGAACTCGGCATCGCCAAAGAGCTGTGGAGAGAGGTGGGTGTTTGTCCAGTCACGAACTCGCACACAGCAAAGGCATTACTGCCGGCACAGAATCCACCCCGACCTCTCTGCTTACTAAACGCTCCGCAAACACACAGACCAGCTCCCCCAGCGTGCTCTGTCCAGCATCAGTACAACTCCCAGGAGAAAAGCCACAATTAAAAGCTGATCGAAGATTCCAAAGCCTCAAAGTGACACTGTCCTAGACAGCACCGCTCCTCCCTGGACACAGATCCTCTCGGTTCTCCAAATTCCGTTCTGTTTAAGCCACACAACCGCCAACTGCAACACCCAGACCACAAACACACTGAGAAACATCACAGCCCGGTGACAACAAAGGCAAAATGACAAGCGTTTAAATCAAAGTTACTCACTTCCCCAGGGCTCGCGGGGGCATATGCCCAAGCATGCACACAAAGGAAAATGGACTTCCAGGCCCACAGAAAACTCTTCTTCCGGAAAAAACAAACACCCCCCCCCTCCCCGTGCTCATGCCGGAGCTGCT
>NW_010389926.1:0-344 GCF_000710305.1 Buceros rhinoceros silvestris | reverse complement strand
GTGCCTTCCCAGCCAGACGAGGTGGGAAGGGGCTGGGGGAGCAGGTGAGAGAGCTCTTATGCAGGTAACTTACCTTCCACAGTTGCAGTGACAAACTCGGTCTTCCCCTCTCAGATGCGGTAAGATGTAATTGTGAAATCTGTCCAACAACGCATTCATGTCCATCAAGCAAGCTATTGCCTGTAAGAGCCCATAACCAAGGCATCTGGTCAACTCTGGATGATGGAATAAAACATTGACTCTAGTTTGATTGCCAAAGACTGAAGCAGTCATAAAGAAAATCATCTCTGGAGTCGAAGGGGCACACACGCATGCACACACACGCATACACACAGAGGTGCACA
>NW_010389925.1:411-32176 GCF_000710305.1 Buceros rhinoceros silvestris | reverse complement strand
GCTATCAGAAAATATCTACTGTTGGAATTGGTCCAGTTACCCTTTAAGAAATATGTACTCTATGTTGGGAATTAAGTGGACAGTGAGGCAAAGAAAGGAAACAAATAGGAAACACCAGTTGTATCAACTGGGTGGAAAACAGCCCCATTTACAATTAACAGAAACAAATTATGCTTTTTCTAGGACCTGCCAATTTACTCTGACAATTCTAATTTCAGGCTAGTTGAACTGGGTCATGGACAAAAAAACCTGCACCATCTGTATGTCTGAATTCAGTTTTTCAGAGAGAACAGCAGAGTCCTGTAACCACTCGGAATCCCTGAATACTCCACTCTGGTTGTGGAGGCAGGTGGAAAAGGATGGAGAACACAGCAGTGGAAAGGTAGTCGTCTTCTCCCTTTCCTTGTTTAAACTGAAGGTGTAACAAAAAAGGTTATTTCTTGCTACAAACCATGACAGCAGATGATCACGGCTATTGCCAACAGCAGGAAATACTCATACTATTACCTTTGAGTGCTGCTTTTATGCTCCAAATCCTGCTGCTGTAAAACTGCATAATATTTTATCCTACAAGCAGACACTGGAATACAGGGTCACTTACATTTTATAAAGTTACACCTACATTTTAATTATTGAAGTAATAGAATGTGAAGTAACATAGAAATGTCAGCAGGCTAATTATTAGATTGCAAGTAGCATTTATCTACACAGCAGTGTATCCATCTGGTAGCACTGCTGCCTAGAACTGGCACGTCCATGTACACCTAACTGTTGCCTCAGGAGATGTCTAAAGCTATTTTCTTTTCAAGTTCAAATTACTGAATATGGCAAAATACTAGTGACAGTAAAGCAAATAATGACAAATATATCATGTCAGAGTTCTTCAAACCCAATGCAAATGGTTAGCATGCAGTGAATGTATCTTTTTGCTTTTGCAATTCTTAAGTCTTACCTCTTTGAGTTAAATCAACAAAAAGTGATGACTCTGTTTGCCCGATAGGATTGGAGACGCCTAATACGAAATCGTAGGTTTTTCGATCACCCAGTATTTGAAAGCTACAGATACGCTCTCTGTTCATTTCATTGACTTCGCATGAAACATTTTTACCAGATACTCTACAAAATAGAAAGTGGGGGGAACAATTAATTTTTGAGTAAGGTAATTTCTAGCACTGGTCAGAAGTCTAGATCGAAAACACAGTAAAGACCATTGGGTCCACTGACACATGGCTTACAGAATGATTTGATTGCAGAGACATATCTAACACCACAACAGGTTAAAGTGGCATCGGTCATGACTTGCCTTGTTCTCACGTGAAACTCTCTTCTTCCACTAGCATAACATTTCTATCCTCTCACTTCTCAAAAGCCTGGAAAACAGGTAGGTCCTCTAAAACCACCTCACAAGTCACAACTAAGATTCTGATTTAATGTATCTTTGTTCAGATCAGAATACATTTGAATTTCAAGAAGGTTCTTAATTGCTTTCTGAACTAAGGAGATGTGACTCACATTACACCCTTCTATCAGCCCTGCCAAATCTAAATTAAGATTTGTTACTTGAAATACATCCATAAGTCCCAGCTTCTTTAAATCAAAATCAGGAGAGGCACTCTGGTAACAGCCAGCTGGTCCACTAGACATGCATCTTCAGGGATAAAATCTAAAGTGTGTATCTATAGGGACATATGTATTTAGAAGTTGCTTTAATTACAATCCGTGTAAACCTCTCACACAGTAGCATAAGTTTAATTTCTTCCTTCAGGCATTTTCACTGCATTCTAGCTGCACTCTGAGCTCTCTTCTCACCATACTCTCTATTTCAATAGCTCAATGTGGGCTGAGAACAAGAATGAGAACATTTACTCTGAAATGCATCACATTAATCTCACAGCTTTGGGCTGAGCGAAACAAGTCTGAACTACATCCTTGTTTATGAGCTGAACATGGGCAGCCGCCAGTGACTGGAACTCCCTTCCTTTGAATATCTGCTCTGTTTTGTCCACCTCTTTGCAATCTGACCATTGACTTTTTTAGCACTAGCATCCTGGACAACATTTGTGACAGTAACTCAATCCTTACTAACTCCGACTTGCTTAAAGGCACCATAAGGCTTCATTTCCAATCAGTTTAAGTGGCTCAGGCCTCTACTGGCTTCTTTCTCTGACTGCTCTTTTGCCATTACAAGGCAGCCTCCTCACCACAAGAGTTTTAACTCCTCACTAACTTCTAGGCATAACCACCAAGGAATCCCATTTGCACATCTACTCCAAAACAACAATTCTTCACTTTTAAGGCTTTACGTGGTCTACGATGTGGGACACAACAGACTTCATATCTTCCTGTGGATGACGCCAGTGTTATTTATCCTTTCCAATGTTTTCCAGGTAACATGCACTTTGGCTTCTCTACACAACCTAGTTCTTAATGCTGACAGGAGAATGGATGTAGGCTAATTTTTATTCTCCCTAGTAGCATTTGGGTAATGCCCCGTGGCCTGCCTTACGATTGTTCCTCAGGGAGTTTCTGACATCCTGCATAGCAGAAGCTCAGTAAGTATCTGACAGATGATCTGACACAGGTTGTACATATAGAAAAAAAATCAGTGATTAACTCCTACTAACTCTCTGTATTTTCATATTGCTGTTACCTACATGTTGGCAGCAGCATGACACACTAAGCCTTTTATCTTCTCATTACTTCATAACGGTGAAAGTCTTCGGGAAAAATCATCCTTAATTCCCGTAAGAAATTTGCAAATCTAGACAAGAGTTCTCCAAGTTTAGTGTACTTTCAACTTCCACAAACTCTGGAATAGTATTTTCGGCTCTAAACAATGGAGACTATCTCATTTAAACAGGCATGGTGCAGTTAAGTCACAGGCACCAGTGGATTTATTCCAGTTCTAACCTTTTACTCCTGTTAGTGCTGAATTGTTTTACCTTTCAAATAAACTGTACTTTGTTCCTCGTTTTCCATATAGTCCACTGGGTCTGCCTGGTTTCCAGGTGCATTTTATTGTCAAGAAGTTGGATGTTTCACAGCTGAGGTTTTGAGGAGTATCAGGGGCATCTGTAGCACAAAACAAAACCAAACTAGTTAGCCAGTTTTACCACCCTAGTAAGATAGTTGGACTTCTAGCTGCCTGAAAGCATCACCATCTGATTTTGCTGAGTCTAGATTGCATGCCTTATAAATAGTTATGCTCCAGTCATACAAATGATAGGCTGGAAAAAAAATCTCAGTAGAACAGATGGATTACTATCATCAGCCCCATCTGACTAACACTTGATCGAGGCTTCTAAGTGGGTGGGTAATCTGGTAGATCGCATGCAAACACGTTCACAAGCTCCAGGCTCTGACCTGGAAGTATTTCACTGAAACTCTGCCAAGACTCTTTCAAAATTCTGAGCATCAGCTTAGCTGCTGAACTATGAAGAAATGCTGTTGGCTGTATGTCACATTTTCTTAAGTGCCAGACCCACCATTATTTTGAATTCTCCAAGCAAGTCATGTCAAAGAGATGTTTCCTTTAGCATGAATTCCACACTGAAATTGAAAGTTAAAGCAATGGCTCATCCTCTTCGCTGTTGTTTTGGAAGTGCCCATCGTTTTCTTTCAAAGCTCGTTCTTTGCTCCATACTAGAGCAGTGTTGAGTGCCTCCCTGGAGAAGATGGGCAGCGCTCCCAAGAAAGAGGGCAACCATGCTAACGCGAGACTAAGCAGAGCACTTGTATCAAGTCTCATACACTTTCCTCCAAAAAGGTAGCTCAATAACATCCACATAGCTCCCATAGAGAAGAGGCACTAACACAAGAGGCAACAGCAGCAGGCTTAGTTCAGATTGAGCAGTGGGCCAAAAAGAACACTTATTTTGCCAGACCTAGGCTTAACCAAGGTGGTGGGCATGCACATTCACTTCCTCTACCTTTTCTTCTCCAAATTTCTCTCATAAGCAAGAGCATCATGACAAGACCTCTCCATTCCCACTAAGTAGGTAGCACAAGAAAAAACACCAGCAGTAAACAGACTTCTCCACATCCCAGCTCTTCAAAAACCACTGTATGGAAAAAAACTATGGGATTATCACAGCTGTTATTCATGAACCACTGACTTAATTTACCTGGAAGATTCTCCCACAAAGCAAATACTGTAAAAATAATGCAAAAATGGCATCTCGTTGAGGAGTCATAAAAGGTTGGGCTCTGGTTTGCATTTGCTATCACACACTTAATAGACAAAGTCAGTAACAGGAGAACAAAGGCCGGAGTCAGGAACACACTTTCAAAATGAGTCCAGTCTCTCCTCTCCTTTCCCTCGACCTGAAGGATCCCAAGTTGAAAGGCAGGCATTTGTCATGTGGACTAGGATTCTAATGGGCAGCTATTGGAATATGATAACTCTCAAAACTCCTGTGGAGAAAACACACAAAGCTCTAAAGTGACCAATTAAGGGAAAGAAGAACCAGTATCTTTCAGTAGTTTGTTTTAAGGCGTATCTGTATCTGGAAGAGATTTCTGAGTCAGGCACAGTTACACAGAGAAGATACACAGTGGTTCAGTATCTTTAAAGAAAATACTAGAAGAATGTTTATAAGATTTTCCAGGAAAGAGGAACTGTCAGCTGGGTTCCTTTGCTGTAATTAGCTCCCAGGGAGCTATTGCCCTGGATAAGCATCTGTTATTGTTACAAGTCTAACTGTTTCATTGTCTTCATTTGACTGGTTGGTAAATTAACCATTCCATTTACAATTCTTGCTCTTACTCTTGCCTTGTCATGGACCAAATTAGAACAGATGTAAATCTAAAGACTGGGAATGACTCTTCATGTGGCAATACACTACTAAGTATTCCAGATATGAAGGAGTGCCTTAGAAAAAGAGATCAAGGAGAGAAGCACTGAGATAGGTAATAAGAGAAGGCAGCTTACATGGGTACCTTCTCATCCTCCTAGCCTTTGTGTTTTCTCCATGGTCTGGAGTTTCCACAGTGAATCCAAACAAATACAATCCCAGTTCATCCTCAGAAACCAAAGGCCAGGGGAAAAAAAAGTCACAATAGTAGTTGTTTCCTAGCAGAACCCTAAGAGGGGTTTGATTTCCCTAGGGTTAGTAAAAATAATGATACATACATCCTACAAACAGGACAGCTCCGTAGACCTCGTCTTCGGACAGTATGCATACTACATTTGTCCCGCTGGCATCTGAAGCACTGGCATTTAGCACTCTGATAGCACTGCTCCGACTGCTCAGATGTATCATTGGATATATTTCTGGTCCATAAGTCATCCGTTGTATCTGCTGTCCTTCTTCATGGACACAACAAATTGTCACATCTGAACCTACTGCCACCACAGTGTCCTGAGGAAACACCCCACTCCCACTGGGCTCTGTATCTTTTCCTATCAGAGGAAGAACAGAAGACAAAAACAAGCAAAGAAAAAACCCCACATGAACAATTTGCTATAAAAATGGTGCTGATCAGCTAAAATGCGACTGAGGATCTCCAATGCATACAAATCCAGGTTAACTAGGTTTCAGTAACTAATTACTGCATTATTTCTCTAATCAAAATACCCCAAAAAGCAGAAGCCCATCACTGCAAAATGCTTTTCATCTGATTTTGGCTTGCTTTTCATGAAGCAATCAAAGTCCATGTGGTGGTAAGGGAATAAACATACCAGGGACCTCTTCTACTGGGCTCCAGTCACTCCAATCCTTGGGGCCAACAAACTGTGTTACATTAATGTAACAGCGAATCTTCACATAGTGTGATATACATTCCAAAGGCATATCTGATGTCCAGTTCCAAGAAAGAATGATGTCCTCATGAGTCAGTTTTGAATAGTAGGTTACCTGCAAAGTTTTTGCACCCAAAAAAACAACCAAGAGAGTTTATATGTCATTACTAATAGATGTTCATAATCTCCCAGGTGTCAACAGAATCCCAAATTAAGAGAAGTAAATCATAAAATCCTGATAGATGGTTGCAGTGTCCCACCTGTTTTTCAGTTGTGTTGTCAATTTACTTGGACAAAAGCCCAAGACACTGAACGGCCCACCTGCCAGGTAGACTGCCAGCCAGAAATACTGGAGGGCAGACATCTGAAGGAGAGCAGGAAGCTCGCCAAGCATTTCAAAAGGTATATACTGCATCCTAGCATTCTGGGCCTCTCCCAGGCAGGGAAATGTTCCAACTTCTCCAAAACAAAACTCTTCTAATATTAGTCCCAGTCTGCACATTTTATCTTTTATCCATTCCTAAAAATTATAGAACAGGCCTACAAACTGCCCTGGAATAACTGGGGTTGTAAAAAAAAACAAAACCCACAAAAACAAACAAACAAAAAACCCCCAACAACAAAAACAACAACAACAAAAAAAAACCCCAAAACAAATAAAACTGAACATACAAAGACCATCAAGACTTGAGACAACGCTGGAGAAATAACGCAGAGATAATGGTGAAAAATATCTGCCAAACTCACAGGCAATTTCTAATAAAGAAACAAGAACTGTATAAGATTAAAAAAAAAAAATGCTGTGACTATGAACAAGCACTGTCAGTATAGAGGCCAGTGTCCTCAAAACTTTGAAACTTATCAATAAGTTACCTTCCCGAAGTATGATGACACTGAAGTTCTGCATAGGTCTACCATCTCTATTAATCTCAACTCTTTTCAAATGACCTCCCAGAATATGACCAAGGGCAAGAACTGAAGAAAAGGACTTACTTGTGTGACTTTTTCCATTGCTTCTTTACGGAGAATTTGAATCTGCCAAAAGGCATCCAGTCCATACGGGAAGACTGATCCATTATCACTCCACTTCAGATTTAATGTGGAAGTTGAAAAGTCAGGTGTTAAACTAAGAATGCGTGGAGTCAGAGGAACAAATGCTTGAAAAAGAGAGAGGGAAAAATGCCATATTCAAGTCATTAGACAGCAACAGCTGCCCTACAGGTGTTTAACAGCCACATCTCTCTACTCCGAACTGGCTAGTAGCCACAAATACATGTAACTCAACCTCTTTAATTAGAACAAGATGGGCTCTGTCATTACTTGAGCATGAAAGTTCCCAGGAAAGCACAGGTGCTGATGAGTCACCAGGTAGCATTTTCTTTTAACATCTCAGCAGATGTGTGAGCAACTGATCATGAAGATGACTCTTCATAATGCATAATAAGGAAGACATCCTAATTTTCACAATCTTCATTCAATGTCGCAGAGATGGAGGAAACACAGCGACAGTCGTTGAAGTGTACATGAGAACACATCTAGGGAGGATGATGGAAAATCCCCCAAAGGAGGAAGTGGGTTTTGGAGACCAGCAGGGAAGAAGGGACTTGCAACAAAAGTAAAAATAGGGAGAAAGGAGAGCAGAAGCACGGGATGGAAGAAGCACACATGAGGCTCTGAAGATAATAATTTTACACATCATTTCATATACAGAAACACTGCCAAAGAAAACTGCAAGCATATACACTTCTGGAGCATCATTAATCCTAGTATAAAGGCCTTACGTACACACATAAAACCTGATACTTACAGATGTCTTTCTTGTGAATTTTGAATTCTTTGGTAGCAAAAGCAGTTCCAGAAATGCTGTTCATGGTTATTGTCACCATGCTGGAGCTCTCTGGGATGGGAATTTCAACTCTTTTCTCCTTAGTTTTAAAACACTCTGGAGCAGGAAGGCCACTGAAAAGACAAAGAAGATTAAGCAGGTATTTCAGTGAGCTAAAGCAAGTTCATTTTTCATATTTTCATATTTCAGGAAGCTAAAGCGAGTTCATTTCTATTCCTAGTACAATAATAAAACACAAATTTTCCATGATAACGGAGAGAGCATCATGTGAAGTTTGTGAAGGAGTAAGACTTGCACGGGCTTTGGTTAATACCGAATTAACAGGCATTCCCTCATCTTTCAAGTCACTTTTACCATCTTGAGAGGGCGTGCACCAGTTTTATAATGCAGCTACCTAGTTGTTGAGAGTACACTTCAAAGTGGAAAACTGATTTTTTAACCAAAAGACACATTTCTGAAACTACAGTCACCATGAATTAGTACTTCAAAATAAGCATAATAAAAACCTCCAAACCATAATAGCACCTCTCCTTCCCTGGAAGTTTTCTGACTCCCTCTCCCTCCATTTTTTCTCAAAGTGATAGCATATGGGTGCAAAGAGCAGATTTATCCCTCTGTGTCCCCATCTTAGAACATATCTTTTAGTTCCCTTCTGCTGCTCAGCTGATGAGGAAAGAGTAGAGGGCAACGGAGAGAATTGCTAAGATCCCAGATAGAAATACAGTCTGCGCATAATGTTTGTACAGTGCTCAGCATAATGTGATCTGGCCTTTGTCTGGAGGTCGTAGATACCTACAGGAAACAATAATGGATGGGTCAAGTCCCTTGCTTATTATCACTGATTATCACTGCAACTAGAAAGGCAAAAAGTGGAAAAATCCAGACCTTCCTCTTGGGGGAATGATGGGAGGAAGGAAAGCAAAGAGAACAATGCCAGACTTCCTGCTAAGGGAGTGTTAGTCACTTATGAACTGGAACAGGACCCTGGAGCTCCTATTGGCTGGAGTCAAGACCATCTAAGATTCATGCAAGACTCTGGGCTAGAAAAGGCCAGCTCAGACTTCAGTGCTCAGAAAGACTATGCCCCTTCTGTACTGAAATATTATTAGAGGATGTTTTGGCAACTGAAAAGCGAAATCTTTTTCCCTCAATAAGGTCTGCCCTAAGCTCAGCCCTCAGTCTCTTTGCTTTGAGGACCCAAGCCTATTCTGCTTTGCTAAGGAGAAACAGCAGCAGCTACATGACTGTTCTTGTTTAGAGGGCAGTACCTCACGAACTCTACACTCCTGAACTCTGTCCGCAATGACACATATATGTTTGCCTTTTTTTTTTTTTTAATAATAGAAATGATAGCTGGCAATGCAGGAGGAATAACTAGACACAGAAAATCAAACATGTAGGTGGAAGAAGTGCAGCCAAGTCCTGGAACCCCGAGGACAAGTCTGGGCTGCCTGCAGAACTTACAGGAAAAAAGACAGTACAAATATGTGGACTGGGGGCAGGATGAAGATACAGAAAGGATTTGAACTCATCCCTAGCACATGATAAGTATTTGGCAGACCCACAGCATGGGGAATTACACATGTAGTTCTCATTAGTGAAAAACACAGTGAAGATTTAAGTTTTTTTAACATTTTTCAATATTTTCAACTTGCATTCACTTCAGAAAAGTGATTGTAATTGTGGAATAATTTTTATGTTTCCCCTAATACAACGCTCTCCAGACAGCTTAAAATTTATAAACGTTATAGGACAGCCACCAAGAGATTTTTCATGGTTTTCCACATGTGAAACTCAACACTTATGTCATATATTCTACCACTTTGGCCCATAATATCAAGATTTGCTTCTTCCAACTATCATTTCCTTTTGGCTCGAACATGGTATGAAGATGTCCCTCATGAAAACACTGAGCAAGGGCTAGGCAGACACACAGGGAAGTCTGAGTAAACGAGAGCATCTTCCAGTCCTTTGAAGAGAGCAAGCAGGAGATTTTGGCAGGAGAACTGTTAGCATGAAACAAGACTTTGCCAGAAACCCCACCACTGCCTGAGTTAACAGTGCCTGGAGGGAACACCACCCAAGGAAAACTGACGGGGTGATGCTGGGAAACAACAGCATCAAAAATTCCATGGGCAGTGACTGAGGAATAACTATACTTTCATCACAGTTTGGTAGTTTCCTACCAGGTATACAGGGGACTTACTTGGTAGTGTAGCAAAAGTCTGTTTGTCCATGTCTGCGTTTAGAAAATACATCCCAAGTGCAGATCATTTTATGTAAGTTGTGCGTTACACATTTTAAATTCTGGGGGTGCCGCGGAGAACCTGAAATCATATGAAAAATACAGTCACAAACTGCAGGTCAGAAACGACCAACTGGAAAACAACTGCTATTGTTCACATCTATAGCCATTCTTTTTACATTTTTATTGAATGCATGTCTGGCCAATATTTTAAAACTGTTGAACGATTTGTGTGCCTGACTACAGACAGCCACAGACTGCCAGATTTCCAGAAGCACCTAAAATCTGGGTTTATATTTGAGTGCAATGACAAAGGCAGCTGTTTCTTTCCACAACACCCATTCCTACCCTAGCCTAATAAGCAGGCTTTGGGCCAATGGCAAAACCGCAAGCTTTGATGATAATGAGTTTTTTGCTCTCTTCCACTGTCTTACTTGGAGGGCAATTAATGACAGCAGGGCAATTAATGACAACGTGTGAAATTGTCGCAGACAGTCAACATATAGAGCAAGAAGGTCTCAATGCACATATTTACACCAATTGCATATGTGGACTATCACAGTTGCATTATAGAGAATTTAACAACCACTTTTGCAGTGATTTACCACATGCACCTGGCTGCTGGAAAAGAGCAGAGACCAGGCCTGGGTGTACCTCCATCCCTAGGATGGTGTGGAACCACAGAGATGATAACTTTTTAACACATATATGGTAGGAAAAAAACTCTATTAAATAGTGTCAGCACTGAAACTACAACGAAAAAGTAATTAGTTCATTACACTGCAACAAACTCACCGATCTCTTGGCTATATATTAAGCTTCTTAAACAGAAGATAGCTAGGCCTAAAAGATAACGAAGGCTTGAATGCTTCCTCATCCTTCTACTGCTTGTTTTTAGAACACCAGCTTCAAGCAGGAGTACACGACATCTTCCAACAAGCTGGTCAGTTCTAAAATAAAAAACAAAAAAACTTTGAAATGCCAGAGCTGGTACTCCATAAATGTCACTTTTGGTTCCATCTATTTTACTTCTTCTGTGCTGCTCCCCGAAGCAGCAACTCCTTTTTCTTCATTGTCTGGCAGGCAAACATTTTACTCTCCCAACCACTCCTTGATGCACACATTTTCAGCAAGACGTTTCAAACAGAACCTCAGGAATCACAGATGAGTAAAACTGTCCACATGCCTCCTCCAGGACTACCTGAGGCCAGAACAGCATAGACATGGCAGGGTATTCCCCTAAAACATGTCTCTTCAACTTAGATGAAACATCACATTCACGAAGGATCTTCTATACTGTGAATGGAAATGTCCCCTGCCTGTGGTTCAGACAGGTAGGAGACAGAAGAGCTCCTCTGCTTTCCCCTGCTCTCAGCTCACTTTTCAAATTGTTGCTACTCAAAACTATGGAATGCCCAAGACACTGCAAGAATCATATCTGATCACCCAGGATCACTTTTTCAATCTAGTATTAAGTACTACTAATATCTGGAAGAAAAAAATAGAAAAAAATGAGAGCCATTTCTCTACCAAAAGATACTCGTTGATGTAAATACTTACCTTAAGGTAAAAATTATGTAGAATATTACATTTAATGTGTTCTTTGAATGGTTTGCATGTTTTCCAAAGAGAAGCTCAACTGTTCAGCAGTATCTGAGGAACACATTCAGTGCCACCCACACATCAGCCACCATCAGTTTTTGTCCACAAAAAGAAAACTGCAGGAAAGCTTATCCTAAAGCCCAGCCAATCCCGTTGTTTCCTTGCCACCTGAAAACTCTGAAGACTTGAGCACCCTTCCAGAGACCATAACTCCCACATAGCAAGGGGCCTTCTCTCAGTGCCCAACACCAGTAGCCAGGCCATTTTCAGTTAAGAACACAACTGAGCCAGCCTCTCCCACAGAGCAGTTTCGTAAAACTCTCATTTTGTCCAGGCTACTTCTTTTAAAAGTCTAAAGTGGAAAGGGTCCTGGCTTTGTCTAAGAAATCTCTTCTAAAGCTAGATGTACATCTTTGCCAGAATAACAGACTTAGACTAAAAGCCTCCGTAATTTTAAAAGAAACCTCTCTTCACTGAAGTCCTCTGTGCTACCAGCAATATGCTCCCTCATCCGTGCAACACAACGGTATTAATTTATTACTTATTTTTTTAAGGAATTCTCCCACAGGAGACAGCTAAAAATGCCTGAAATGCTCTTCAAGTCTCTCACCAATCTGCAGTGTGCGAGAAGAAACACATCAGCACTATGTCAAATAACCCAGAGCTGTTCACTAGGGGCCACTTCTCTTACTCCTCTTTGTCTGCAATAATCAGACAAAAATATTTAAGTTCCAGGCAGCACAAGAGCTGAGAGAGATGCTATAGCATAGGCCAGCTTTACATCTGGAGGGAAGAAACACCCTTAAAACTAATCATTATTTTATTTTCACCATGTTTTCGAGCCACCTAAAGACCTTGCTAAAAACGTACTAATTTAAGCTATACTACCCCCACACATATTCAGTTCACTGGGCAACTCATTAAAGGACAAATCAAGAGTGACGTTTGACAAATCCATGTTCAGGTAAAGATGAATCAGGAACCTGCCAGTACATAAAATATCATAATCTCTGCACCAGAAATCCTCCACTGCATTTTCATCTCTCTCAGGATCTTCATATTGTATTTGTCCATACCACTAATAAAAATCTGGGATGTTACCTCCAGGTTTAAACTTTGCTCACAAGCCTCTTAACTTCATCAAAAACCATTCAAGACAGGCCTGGGAGTCACATGAATGAAATGCTTAATTTTGCAATGTACATGTAAATTATATATGTTTGAGAGTACTTCTTCAAAGGCCATTATTGGTTGCAGAAAAGCCCAAAATCAAAATTTCAAGTTTTATATCAAACTCACTTGACAGCCCTGCATCAGCCAGCAGAAGCCAAGGAAAGAATAAAAAAGAGAAAAAGAGAAGCACTGGTGCCACTTGAACGAGAGAAAATTGCACTGTGAAGTTAATTAAATCCCAAGCCTCTCACTTTCTAAACACATTATCTCTACTAGACTGTGCAAAACCTGTTGGGTCATGCCAGGTTTACGAGGCAAGTTCAGCAACTACATGTGTGTGTGGTTCAGAAAATCTTCTGGTTTTCTGAACGCTCTTTCAATACATAGCTTACTGAGTAGTCACCCTACTGCAGAAGTTTTAAGGGTAACATCATAGCAGTGAATTACAAGAAATTTGAGTCATACCAAATTCTCCTAACTCACGCATGATTTTAATTTCTGTTTCAGAGTCAAGCATCGGAGGGAACCTATGTCCTTTCACGCAGAGCATAATGAGTGTCTTGTAAACCACAATCTTTCGTAAGAACTGTAGACTCCCTGGCTCTTTTCTTCTCATACACATTTTATAACTTGCTGAAAAGTTTGCAATTTGAAGCCTCATGCCTGTAATTAAATGCCATTAGTGAGGAGAAAAGATCCTCATTCATAGGCTTGTTTTAATTATAAAGTTACAAAATAAATGAAGTCATTTCAAAATAGGAAGTTCACTTTCTTTGGATGAAAGCTGCCTTCCATCAGCTCAAGACTAATTCAAACAAGGCATGGAGGTTTTTCCTTACCCTGGAGAGATATGAAAAGCATGTTATTCTCTAGGCAAATGTAGTCTTAAGATGGATAGGACAATATAAGAGTCAGAAATACTTATTTAGGACAAGGTTGCTCAGTGTTGTCACAAGAGGGCAAAACCTTGACCAACAGAGGCTGGAGTGCAACAGGAGCAGTTGCTGCTAAGAGTAAATGTCTTCATTATAAGACTTTATCAAAAAAAAAAAAAAAAAAAAAAGGATGTGAAGGAGGTCAGCCCATTCTCTCCTCCAGAAAGAGCAACTGCCACTAAACCATTTTTAATAATTGTCCGTCTTAAAAAATATCAGATTAAAAGTTGTTAAAAAAAAAAAAAAAAAAAAAAAAAGGATGTGAAGGAGGTCAGACCATTCTCTCCTCCAGAAAGAGCAACTGCCACTAAACCATTTTTAATAATTGTCCGTCTTAAAAAATATCAGCTATAGCACATTCCATAACAATCTCATTTTCTTGGGCAATCTATTCATGCCACTTCACCTGCACTATCGCTAGAGCTCCCAATGCGCTACACAAATATCTCTAGCTCTATTACTTGGTCCTGTCTCCACCAGCTCCAGGACTCCCGTTCTTGTCAGGCCCCGGCCGCCCCGTGCCCGGGTCTGTGATGTCCGGAGGCAGAGCAGCGACTCTTTCACGGGCACCCCCTTGCTGTGGGGAAGGAGCTTGCGTGCCCTTGTGAGGTTGAGAGCTGTGCTGGTGGTGGCATGTGCCTCCGGTGGGGTCTCGCAGGCCCGACAGGGTGGGGTCTCCCAGGCCAGACAGGTCTCAGCTGAAGGGTCAGACAAAGTGTGTCCACGGGCAGGATGGGCTCACTAGCCTTCGGGCACCATCCTAGGAGAAGGACAACTCTGACTCCAAACCCGGGCAGATGGAGCTCGTTTAGCCTTGTAAGGCATCCATCATCTAAGAGAAGGCTACTCTAACCAAACCTACGACCCGAGGACTTCGCTGTCACCGTCCAGGCTCGCTAGGCCCTGGCAGATGAACCTCAGGTGTAAAGGGTGGAGCCAGTTCCGCGCACGCTGCACCTCACCTAAAAAATCCACTGCGCAGGCTTGAAGGGTGCACTCATCGCTTGCAGTGAGAGTGGGGAAAACCCTTCCCAGATCTTCGTTCACGAAGCCAAGCCGTGATGATGATGATCTCCACCAGAACAGCTAATCCTCTGCCTTGCAGCAATCTCTTCCATAGAAGATGACTGATACGAGGTCTCTACTAGCTCCTCCCTTAAAAAATCCTTTTTTTTCCCACCATTTTCCAGTCTTAGTTTCTAGATTTCTGATAATTCCTGGAACAAATATTTCTCTGTGGACCAAATCTGCTGTATCCTCAGCTTTGAAATATTTCTGCCTCCTGAGGCCTGAGCCTTATCACGCACAATGATGGAACTTTTCTAAAGCAAACCTATGCATAGCATGTGTTTACACAGCCAATGCCATTATTTGCTTTCTCCCAACATTCAGACCTTGTTGACTCAATTTCAGCTTGTGATCCAGCCCTGGATACTACTGTAGAAAGCTGCCACGTAGCTGTTTATCTAGTACTTCAGACTGCAATCTCATCCTCAAATGGACTGCAAACCTCCTGACTTAGCGTGAGTATATTTGCACAGCAAATTCATCTTAAAGGCCTTGCCTGAAAAGGACTTTTGCTTTTGAAATTTTAAAGTAAGGAAAACCCCTCCCATAAACCTAAGCTTAAGGAACAACATCATGCTGTTCCTTCGAAGCAGTCACATGCCAATTCATGCCACACCGAGAGCAAAGGCATGGCAGGCTTCAGTATATAGGTGCCCACATCTAAGAGCAGCTACTAAAAGTAGCTGCAGTAACTGTTGAAAGCTACTGTACATGGAGATATCCTGAAATCCTCACTTCTGTTCAGGGCTTATGTCATGCAGAGGAACTACCCTTGTGCCTGTGGTCAGAAAGAAGTAATTTTAAATTGCTTTTTATGCAGCTAGATAAACTAACAAACAAACAGATTCAGATTCTTAATCACTGAGGCCAACAGATAGTGGCCCTTATTTAAAACAGTTCAATACCAACTGTGGACTTCTAGATTACTTTTAAAGGTGTTTTGATACATACAGTGCACCTATTGGCAATCAAACAGATAAGTCAGGGAAAGTACTCCAAGTCAGTAATGTGCATCTGGGAAAATAACTGTGGACAGCTTTCCTTCAAAACCTTGTCAGCCGTAAAGAAGGCTAAAGGTTCAGTGACAAGCTGAGAAAATGAGAACAGCACCAGCTGTTTGACGGTGACATTGTAAGACTTTACCAGCCTCTTTAGACTTAACTCTCAAACGGAAAACCAGAAGACAACTGGTATCCCTCCTCCTGACAGTGTTTCACATTATGTGTTTCTGGGCTTAGCCGGTTCTGTGTACCTGTTTTTTAAAGCATAGCTGACCAAATGGTCGATTTTCTTTAAAGGAAAAAAAATAAGAAAGTATTTTCTTAGCTGTAAGAAATCAGTTCTCTAACCACAGAAGTTCTCCAAACTTCTGAGTTTTCTGGTCTTCGAATGTATTTCATTGTCAAGTGCTTGGAAACCACTTTGAAAACAAACAAAACAGATTTAAAAATCAAAACTTTTTCTGGCCTGCTTTCTGCCTGCACTCTGATCTGCCAGTTACAACCTTCCAGATTTCTTTTTTAAAAAATGGTCCCACTTTTTGTGGCTAGTTTTGTGCTATGCAAGCAGATACCTAAAAAGAAACGGTTAAAAGGTCAGCTTATACAGAAGGTTTAGGGAAACTGTAGAGTGGAGGATACTAGATAAAATCATGAAACCAGTAAAAACATATGTATTAAACGTAACAGAAGAAATCTCTTCATTGATACATTTTCTGAAGTTACAATTTATTTGTTTTTTCTCTACAGTTAAAGGTATCATCATAATGATTTACCACCACACAAAACACTAACAGCTCTCAAGGAAAATGATTATATAGCACACTACCAATAAATTGTAGAGACTTACAGCAGGCTGCATTTTTGTCAATATTGAACAACCACCCTCCCAAAAACAGCCAGGCAGAAATGCAGGTGCTAGGTATGTGCCTAGATTTAAATCTTATTGCTAGAAAAAAAATGACTCTGCTTAGGAGGCAGAGAATGCTCATTTTACTTGTCTCTGCGCAAAGATACTAATATAACCTTCAAAGTAAAATAAAACACGCCTATATCCAGATAAAAATGCAAATATCAAATTACCCAGCCTACAATTGCCAACAGAAAGCTTCCAGAAAAATTCCCCTATCTGAAAGACCATGCCAGAAGCACACATTTCTGGGAAACCAAGGAAATTGCCAATACAGCTGACAGTAAAGACAATGAACACAGAAACAAAAGATGAACTGGCTTTCTTTAGAACAGCTTTGCTGATCCCAGAGCCTTCAGTCTTTGACTTTAAAGCTAGATGAGTAATAAAAAAAATGGAAGTAGAATTAGTAAGATTTATTTGAGGGGGTTCGGCTGTTTTTTAATAGAGTACATTCTTGCACCTCCTTAAAAAAACTCCCAAAGTTTAGACAAAAATCACTCTCTAGTAATACAAATGCAGGCTTTCCCTCTCTGTTTTATAACATGGCACTATTCCACATTATAAAAGATTCACAGGACATGAGTCACTAAAACTCGTTTATAAATGAAGGCTGAATCCCATTTGGGAATCTGGCTTTCCCCAGTTCTGAGGAATTCCTTTAAGAATCTGCTATTTCTCTGTCTGAAATCTGATAAAATAATTCAAGGTGTCTATCTACACTAAATCACTCTCTTAGTCTGCAGCAGAGGAAAAGGAAACAAAGACAAGGTGTTAAAATATGTGCAGGAGCACACAAGGCCAAATTTTCAGTCCTTTGAGACAAACTTTGTTTTGTTGGGTTTTTTTCCTGTCAAGCAAAAGGAGAAAAACTCCCTCCTCACCGCTTCCTCCAGCTGCCAAACAGCAGCATCACCTCTGAGGTGCTGGGACATCACTGCAACTTGCAGCCACCTCAGCCCACTTCTGCTCTGCAAGATGAATTGAGATATCAGGACACAACACACAAGTTCAACACATGGATCAACACTTCAATAATTCATTTCCAAAGCTCCTGATCACAAGTACCATCTATAAAGGCAAGCATTTTGGCAAGAAATTTTACCAAGAGTAAAGGTGCACCTCAGCTGGAATAAATAACTTCACCTGTCTCAAAGTCTGCTTTCCAGTATTCCCTCTTCTTTGTTTCTTCCAGTTCCAGCACTGTTAAACACTATGGAAATACAAATAAGCAAGATGCAAACTGAGAGCTGGCGGGTACTTTCTGGTAGCATGAGAAGCACCCTCCTCTGGCAAAGAGGTGAGAGAAAACTCTTTGCATGGAAATTCCTGTCTCAGCGTGGGTTGGGAAGGATGTATGTCTACATGAGGAGGGTGATGTATGTATTATGCATGTCTACATGCAGGGCAGCTGTCTGAAAGGTTTGAAGTCATTTGCTTAAGAAATCCATGAACAAGCCCCACAACTCAAGGATGGTTTTATGGAAGCATTTAGTACCTACTGGACAGCACAACACACACACACACGCAGAAACAGAGACCCTCAGGACTTGCCTTTAGAAAGAAAAATAATCTACAGAAGTTCTTCTACAGTAATTCTACAGAAGAAGTAGAAGTCAAATAGTTTAATCATAGCAATGGATAGAATTTTGAGAAGGATATGGAAAGTACATAAAAGTGGAAGACTCCTTCAAGTTGCTTACGTCAATCAGAAAAAGTTCATCAAACATGAACAAGCCTTGTGGCTTATACAGACAACTGGGAAGAATACCCTGCTGGGACTGCAAGAATGGAGAGGATAAAGCAGTGCAGTGATACTGAAGAGGCACAGCAGTCAGGCAAAGCAGTGGGCTGAAAGGGCAGAACAAAGAAGGGGACGCTCTAGGAATAGATGATTTATTTTTATCACTATTAAAACTGAACTAATTAGATTGCATTTTTTGTACTTTCAAGCTAAATATACATTTTGCACACTTTAACTTTTCTTCTCACTGAATTATGCCTGTTTTCAATTAAACCATATGCTAACTTGGAAACTGTTAGTCATTTGCCATGCATTGCCCAGCATACACCATGTAAGAGTGGTCCTCAAGTCAGTCGTTGCATTTGATGTTCCTAGCAGTGAGATTTTCAGAAGAACAAAGACACTTTCAAAACAAAATTTCCAGCTCCTGAGTTTGAAAATCCTCGCCCATGTCAATTAGCCACCAAGCACGCAGTTAAATACAAGCACCTCCATCACTACTAGGAACACAGCACTCACAAAACAAACTCTTGCAAAAAACACAAAAAATCCCAATACTATCAAAACCAGACTAAATATGTTTTGGGATATCTGCAAGCCTGTTCATGAATTATTGTTACATATTAGGCAAATGTTATTATAAATTATCCTTAAGCCTTATTAGACATCAGAGAAGGCACGCTAGAGAGGCCTGGACTGCAAGACAGTAAAAACCTATATCACTCTGCAGTTATTTCCTAGGATCTCTCCATCCAGCTGCAGAGTTTCATGAAGCTTGGAAGGGCGTAGTATCCTGAGACCTCACCTCCTCATTCTGAGTGAACTGAACCTGGACAGCGTGTTCAAAGGTTATTGCAGGGGTAAGAGGACAGACAAAGCATTATCAGACAAGCCTGACTTCCTTAGGAAGTTAGCTCAAATTAACAAGCACATATTCTTCTCCCATAGAGATGCAGATGGAAAACACCTAATCATCCAAACAAAGAATAAAGCAGAGGGGTGAAGGTTAAGGGACACTACTGGCCAAAAGAGAAATTTTATCTTCTTGGCTCCTGTGCTGTGCAGGAGAAGGAAATAGCTCAGAGTAATTTACACACTTGTATTTTAACCCATTGGAAAATTTTCTTGATACTTAACTACAACTGGGGAATTAATACTGCAGCAAGCGAAGGATTACATTTATACATTTGCGTAAATCTGGTACAGCTACACACATTTCCTGATACGCTTGAATTTGGTGATCTCATGGTTGACACACTTCCTTGAATTCTTGCGCTTCGCAACACAGCATGGAACAAGTACACTGAGCAAAGGCACACAAGTCCAATTCCTCGGCATATATAAAAAGTGCATCTTATCAGGAATGCTCTGGCTACCTGCTATGCCATTTCAATACTTAATACAGGTACAAAGCACAGAAACATATATTTTCCAGTGTATAAACCTAGAATCAGGTGAAAACACACAGAGGTTTCCCACTTCTCCAGTGCTTGCTGAATCTTACTGATATATAACTGAACTAAACCACAAATCAAACATTCTAAAGCACATTTCATATTTTGGGGGTACTGCTAGTCTCTGTGAGGTTCTCAAGCCAGCGTATCTTCAGAGGAAAATGTCACTTGCCCACATTGGCAACTATGCGAGGTTAAAGGGCCAGTCCATGTGACTCAGATTTGACAGAGAGGGCTACAGAAAAAAACTGCTGTTCTTCAGAAGAGTCATGTTATCTAAATAACTCTGTCCCTGCTGGTTCTCTTCAGCGTGTACGTCCTTAAAGAAATTGACCTTATTAATGAAAGAGTTTATTTTCCTTAATCTGGCAACGTTCAAAAACTTATTTTGAACTATATGACCTTTAATCTTCTTTCCACCACAGGAAAAGCCTATTTAGTTTTATAAGTGAACACTGATAATTACTGAAGCAATTCCAAGTGTGTTTTTTTTAAACAACCGGCAATGACCTGAGGGTTGGAATCCTTCATTGTTTACAATAAAACCTGTGGTATTCCAATTATTTTTAAGGTACAATGAACTGAATCCAAAGAAAGTCTATCTTAATGTGTATACAAACATATAAATAGACGAAATGTTAAAATGCAGCTTTCACATTAAATAATACATTGAGAACAATAAGCAACAGTTATGCAATATTCTTCTAAATTGAATGTAAGGACTGAGAGTCATTTACAAGAAATAAACTGATTTTTTAGTAATCGAGGGAATAGGCAATTCCTGAAAGTATAGACCTGTATTTTCTGATAAATTCCCATTCTATTAATCTTTCTTGAGACTTTAAAAGCTCTCACAACCTACTGTATTTCCACTCTTAGTATACTAAGTACCAGCCACATGACACGAAGACATACTGTTATCACATGTAGGCTATCCTTCCACTGGGGCAGGCAAATGCCTTCCTCTCTGCTCCACTCCCAAGTGGGCATTCAAGTGCTGCCATTCCCCTTCCAGTCTCTCCAAAGAAGGAAGGTCTACAATACAGTATGACATTATTGAACATGACTGTCCATGCATAATTACACAGCAGTTGGCATTTCTCTCTTTCACATACTTTTTTAGTCGTACCTCCAGTGCTGTTTCCCTCCAGCTTTTCATTTATGCATACACATGCATAGCCTCCTTTAAAGGCACCAAAGTGTAGAAATTAATCTTCAGTACTCAGAAATACAAATATTGACTTTTACAGTTGATAAGCATCAGAGCTGGTCTCTTTCCTAATTAAATTTCACAGACACAAGAGAGCCCATTACCAGGCTATAAGGAATACATACTAACTCTTGCACTTGTGCATGCAATGACACAGCTATTCGAAACTGAGACTCACTCTCTCTTCCACATGCACGCCTGCTCATGGTAACTTCTCTTTCTCTTGCTGTTACAGCCTTCGTTAGAGCTGTGGTCCCAAAAGACAAGCAGGCACACCCAATCCAGCTGTTTGAAGCTAACATTACCTCTCCTTATCCGCTCTGCTCCTCTCACCAAAGTCACTAGGTCTCTGCAAAGGGCTTACGGTTGACTTGCAGACCAGTTCTCACAGCCCCAGCTGAAAGTGATCCATTCATGCTATCCCTTCCACCCCTCAAAAAGACTTTGACAACTCCAGAATACAGACAGGCTCACCTCAGTTTTGCCGTACTCCTCCATGTTAACGCCAGCCTTAAAAACATGCTATACTTCATTAACTGTTACTGCTCTAACTGAAACGTACTGCAATGCCAAAGGCACGAGATGTAGTTGCTTTACAAATAAGTTAACACCTGCTTTTCCATCTCAAACAATTTAGGCTGAATATTCAGTTTAGGGAAAACACTGTTTTAAAAGAAAACATATATAAAAGTTCAAATTTCGTTTTCTAGTTTTGCTAACTAACTTCAAATCCAGCACAAACATAAGCTCAGACGTCTCAGTCCACAACAGTGAAAAAGTTGCTAAAAAAAATCCTAAGTTTATTCAGAATACTCCAAATGAGAAGTTTACATCTTGTCTGTTGTTTGACTTTATCTGTCTTAGAAAGTTTCTTCATTTTGCTTGATGTAAATAAACTAGAAGCTCTTTAGCTATTTCATGGAGGGTCTCAGAGTGGAAAACACTGGTACAAAACACTTTGCAGGGGGATGAAATACTCCAGCAAACTGCACCATTAAAATAGTACTCAGCAAAAGGAACAAAGCAATGAACAACATTTTAAAATAATATGCCAGATGCCTAGGGCTCATATGTATCATTTTTATTGCTGTAAAATAAAACAATGCTTTTCTGTCATTCCTTTTAGAACTTAGCAAAAGCCGTGAATTGAGCCCCTGTACGTAACCCACCAGTAAGTGCTGAGACAGCAGTGTCTCTAAGGCTAATGATGTCGCATCTCATTTACAACTGAAAGCAGCTCACAGAAAATTGAGACTGCTACTAATGGGACATAGAGTGAGTTAGTTCCACAAGTCTCTCCTGACCTGATTCACACTTCGAATAAGAATAGAAAACAGAAACATTCAAAGCCACAACCGCACTTCATCTTACACCTTCACATTATTTTCACATGACCATCAGTACCTATTCTGAAACTTGTATCTGCCTCTTCTCCCTCAGTCCTCCCTTGAAAACAGAATTCTTCTCCTGAAGGTATCTTTTTTCTTTTTTTTCGCTTTCTCTTCTCAGGGGTGACTATAAAAAAGGGCTGTGCAGAGGGAAAAACAACCTTGGATTTTACACACACAAGTCATTCCAACTTTGCTATCTCTGTTTAACAGGGTTCTTCCTTCCTGCTATTATTAGTAAATCAAATGGTTTACTTCTCTCAGTACTGAGCTGGCAGAGGATGTTACAAAAGAAGGATTTCTTACTTATTAGCTTCTGTCACAAATAAATCCTGTATACCTACATGCTGGCATGGAAAAATCTCTTCCTGAGAAAGGCTCTTCATCACATTTTGTATGCATTGTTGCTGATATGTTTAACTTTTTTGTTTCACATCTCAGCAATGAAGCAGCTATTGTTTCCAAACTGCTGAGCAAGTCCGACTGTGGGAACGAGAGACGTGCGACATTTCTCAATGGTCTCTCTGGTGGCTGCAGACTGAGGTGCCCAGGCATGGGGGAGAACGCAGGGGTGAGGGGTAACCTAACTGCAGGGAAGAGAGACTCAACTGTACAACTAACTTTTTGTGTAGTTATATGAATGACATGTTCTGCTTCAGTTTATTTTTAGTTTCTCTTCCAATATCTTATTTCTTAGGAAAATTTCTGCTCTTTATGGATCTAATCAGGTCCACCCAGATCTACAGTGATCACAGGGCCAAGCATGTTCTGATTCGCTTACCTGTCTAAATCCAGAGACCAGCAAAACCTCTAATGTAAATTTCATGGTATGAAACACCATGGTCTCATCCTTTCTTCATTTTGTGAAAACCTCTTCTACAAAAGCTTGTGCCCATCTCACCACAAAGCAAGTCATTAGAACCCACACAACAGTTGAAAATAACACCACCTCAAGTATCTTTGGCGAGTACTCTGCTTTTCCCATTTCTGCAATTTTCCATATTAAAGAGCTACACACAGGATCTGTTCAAGGATCATATTTGCAAAGCATATTTAGATGACAATGCACATGCCTCAAGGACATAAATGTTTTATTTTAGAATAATAGAGAGAGAAAGTCTTTGTGAGCTACAGTAGAAGAGATTAAAATTATCAGTGGTATGTAACCGTATTAGGAATGCAAGTGACAAGTATTTTTTTCTTCTCCAAATAAGAAAACAAGAAAAAAAAACAAAACAAAACCAACAGCTGTCACTGAAGATAATACAAATTGATGCACATTACTTCAAAACAAGTGATCAGCTGGAGGCAGTTATTACCAATACTTGTTAAATTCTTATTGAAGTGACCAGTTTATCAAATATCTGGGTTTAGATTTCAGCATCTTATGAATCTTAATTCTCAAGTCCCATGAAACAAGCTGATAAATGCTAACAGAGATCACCTACGCTTTCTGATAAGAAGGTATTTCAAAGCTGTGGAGTGCTGCTCGTGACTAAGTGCTGATTTTGCAAGATAATAAGCCTCAGTGACCACATATATACACATATTGCTCCTGAATTTGCAGATATACAAGTATATGACTAATTGTATCTTATGAAGAATGGTATGCATAAACTTACATTTGCTCTGTTGGCAGGAGCCCAGCTGCAGGAGCCTGAGACAGGCTCAGTCCTTAGCCTTCAGTATGGGAGAGCCGAATGCTGAACCAGGCATTCACATCAGGCACCTGAAGTTAAAAGACTCATATAATCCATTGGGAAGAATGTTACACTAGAGATCACTCAGAAAATGTGTGGAATTATAAATATACATTCTGTATTATCTAAGTGTGTAGAGAGGAAAAGTAACGTTATTTTGCTGAAAGCCTGTTAGTGACCTAATTCTATGGGCAGCTATTGTAACACTGAGTGCTTGCTCCCATTTCTGTCTGCAGTAATCACTGTCCAAACTCTAGAGTCAGCTACTGAGAAGCAAGCATGCATACAGCAGGGCAAAAGGATAATAGACAAGAATCCAATGTTTTCAAGGACATATTCTTCACATATTAACAGTAGCTGCATCACTCCTTAGTTAAAACATGGGGAAGCAAATGGAAAATATTCAATCTTCAAAATATCAGTTATCACAGCTCAAGCAAATAAATACATAAACATCACCGAAACCAAAACTTATTCTGTATGGATAAGGCTACTTTACAAAAACACTACATCCAACAGCACAAAAGAAAAACTAGCCATTCATTAGCAGCAGAAGTGGTTTAATCCAGTACTAAGACGATTTATAAACAGGCTCAAATGATTACTTAGAACAATTTGGATCTGAGAGATTGTCTGCTGTTCCAAAGCCTAGAACAATGCAACTACTTAATTCAACAAGGTTACTTGATCACAGTTCTCAATTACTACAGAGAGAAAGGATTTAAATATAACTCACAATACCTGAAATACAAAAGCCAATGCCATGTGGTAGACCTCTATTGAAAAATGCACACTGTGAAATGTAAAGCTAAAGTATTGGCAAAGCTCTTCAAGAATGGGGTGAACCGACTGAAATAAAAAATAAGATTGAATGCATTCCTAAAAAATTCTAAATAGGGGCTCCATACAAGTCTTTCCCGATTAGAGACTTCAGTTCACATTATATCAGTGTCAGACTAGATTAGCATAAACCTTGGATAGATCTAACATCAATAAGTATTTTAATGGTGAAGGAAGACAATATACAGGAGACAAACTACAGATTTTGAGGCAAGATTTAAAATAACTGTCACATGACAGATTGCTGGACTGACATTCAGATTGATCCTATCATTTGAAACAGGAGGCAACACTGCGTCAGAAATACCACCTTTCAAAATTTCCTAGCATTTGGAAAAAAACCCAGGTCAATCACATCTAACTTGGAGGAGAAGTCTGTTCTAAATTGGGAACTGTAACAACGCTGTTCTAGTATGTGAATTATGAGTTACATGCCTGAAGTCCTGTACACAAAGACTCTTCATAGCCATGACCTTCGGAAGATTATGGAGCGGCAGGGAAGAGGGGAAAAGGAAGAGGAACAGGTAGACTCTAGAGAACAGATATTATTATCCTCAGAAGCAGCAGAAACCTAGCAGTAGTAAAAGAGTTTGACATTTATGTCTAACCCCCAAACACAGTACTTCAGTGCCTGTTGCACATAACACAAGATGACACTGAGGTCTACAATATGAATAAATCACTTTTTTATTTTGTTTTTTTTTCTCTCTCCTCCTCTCTCTCTCTGCCTAGGATTAAACATAAAAGGCTTTATCTCCTTGCTTTTAGCTCCAGAGTAGCTGTAAAACCTCAGCGGTCAAAAATCTCTATTGCCGCAAGTGCTGAACTTGATCCAAAACATGAAATATTGTGAAAATTAGTTGTAGTTGGAACACTTACAACTTGCATTCACCTTTGGGCTTCTGAGTCTGCAGAAGCCCCATCTATAATACTGACCACTATAATTTTCTTCTGAAGTTCATTTGATTTAAGCAGCATTTTTGCCCTGCAGTAATATTAAATCAATTATTTGAGAAAGATATTTTGAAGCTCTGTCCTCACTGATTTTATAGTTAAGAGAGGCCATTAGATCAAGAAGTTCCAGATTAGTTCAAGAAGGGCAAATCCATGGTCAATCATACAAACTGGGTTACATCACATGATGAGCAGTATTGCTGTCTTGGCACAAGAGCTTCTGGATGACCAGAGTTAAGTCCTGTTTAGAAGGGAGAGGGGCTGCTAGGCTAAGGTAGATACCAGCAGACAGCCGCAAAAGGCAACTGCTTGCCCAGACCAGCCCAGCAATGAGCAGATCTATGCCTCACCTCCTACGTTGTCCAAATCTCCCTCTCCTCTGGGCACCCCAAGGTATGTAAGATGCGCTCCTAAACTCCTAAAACATGCAAGTAATTTGAAACGCAGCTTGAAAAGTTACAGAAAGCATGAATATCAGAGCTGTTCGAAACACCCTGGTAGACTCCGCTGTGGAGGTATCTTCACCCCAGCCTAAATGCTGCAGATGGGCTCGCCTATTTCAGAACATGTCCAAGTTTGGACTAGACCACTTCGCAACAAGTGGCCTAGGTCACCATCTCCGAACCAGGTTTATCTGTGCTTATTATCTTATTCTGTATTCAAAGTACTTGACATGAAGACAAAGTTGTGTTTAAAGCTTTATGCTGAAATGCGTGGTATGCCCAACGGCACAACGTGGGGGGCATTCAAAGGCATAAAGCCAGCTGGAATAGAGTGGGCTAGCTCCACACACCGTACTAGCTGAGCTTGCCATAGGCTTTATCCGCGCCATTCAGAATAAATGTTGAACCACACTATCCATTCAGCTGAGCCTGCGTTTCCTCTGGGAGGAAAATAATTTATTTATTCAGAGAGCAAAACTAGTTTAGATGGATGGCTGAGGCCTATAAGCAAAACGTGGACCATTTCTGAGCCAGACTCACAGTGCAAACCACCTTCAACCACCCCTACTATTTGTACCTTTATCATACCTATAAGCAACTTACCCAATAACAACAAAATTTTGCAAACATAAGAAGCATTCCAGCATACTTTTCAGACTGCTTATCACCTAAAGAAATAGTACAAATACATCTTTATTTAAATTTCATGATTATGCACTACCATTTACCAAGCTCTCTTGATATGAAGCTCTCAAGGTTCAGTCTACAGTACAATGCTATTATCAATGCAACTCCAGGTACACAGCAAGCACGAATATATACTTTTATTTCAGGAATATATGTATATTCCAAAAGAAAAGGCTTCCGACTGACAATCAAAATGCAGTGAGCTATACGGGCAGAAAACACTGATACAATGTTGCTCATCAATATAGAAGCATCCCAAAAAAACCTATCAAAAACCCCACAGTAATTCTTTAACCAATGTTATGGTACCAGTGAAACTATTTGCCTGGCAACGAAAATGCTGCAGCAAAAAAAAACGTCCCAAAGAAAGCGCTATTTTATCTACTTAAGACTTCGGGACATTTCAGGAGGCCAAGGCTGGCTGGAAGACTTTGCTTTTGGGTTTTGCAGGAAGCTCCCTCTAAATTGCTGAGTTTACAGATAAGGAGACTCTGTTCCCTGACAACACATGGCCCAAGACAGAGGGGAGCCATCCTGCTCCCAAGTGCTCCCCTAACACCAAGCTGGCAACACAGACTGCCCTTCCTCTGCTGTGGGATGCACCGTGGGTCTGATTTTTGGCATGGTAGGAAGTGAGACAGAAGGAGCAGGGAATTGCTACAGTGCTGTCCTTGTTTCCATGACATGTGCTTTTATAACTTGTGCTCCCTGAGGTAAAAGGCATAATTTGGACTCAATAGCTGACAACTCAGCAGTTTTCTGCCTGTGGGATAAGGGAAAGCTGCTTCTGTTGTAGCAACAGTCTTTGACCGCACTCCAATGCCAGCTCCAGACTGTGCATGGAAAGGAAAGGAGATATATGCCCTTCAAAACCTTACACCCTAACCAACATTCATACCAATGGGTTAGGAGTTATTTTTAGTCTGAACACTTTCTGCTTCCAGTGAAACCTGCTACTAGGAGTGATTCCAAGAGAAGGCAGCAGGGAAAGGCAGGCAGTGGCAAAGTGGCAAAAGCCCCTGCTGAGAGTTTCTGGTTCTTGCAGGAAGTGCAAGGACCTTACAGACACAACGGGAGGGCTCCCACAGCCTGCAAATCTTCCTGGGGAGGGAGCCCAGCAATGATTAGCAAAAAACTGCTGGTGCACATGAAAAACAGTCCCTGCATATTCTTCTGTGTGTCAGATCAGAAACTCCAGATGCCATTAACTCTAATCACCATCTGCTAGTTTGTAAGTCAGTAAGTGAGGCAGGCAAATAATAACAGAACCTCTGCATTTGCTCGTTACCAGTATTCTAACTGCCCCTTCACCCCCCAAAGGCAGGTAAGAAAACAGCTCTGGCCATCTAGGAATTTACACGGCCCTTGTCACTGCCATTCTAATGATTCTGGAAGAGGTCCATAAGATTCTGGAAGATGATTCTTGGAGACATTTTAGCACCTATAAAAACCTAACTTTTGATGCTTAAATCTTAAAGAAACATGTTCCAAAATCCCATTTAGCTGCAGCTAAGTACTGGTGGGGAGAAAAAAGGGGGGAAAAAAAGAGAGAAGTCATCATAAATTTTGCAGGTATCAGCATGCAGATGCACAGTCTCATCTTCGACAGGGCTGTAACACTTATGTGATGCTTAGACACTCAAGATTCACAAAGCAATTATTCCCTGCCTGTGTCTGCTAATAAAATGTGTGCAGAGCCACAGAATCATACTCCCCAGAAAAAGCACAAGCTGCTGGTTTTGTTTACAGACACAGAAAAAGCAAGCAGCATGGTGTTCCCTTTTCTAAGGCAGCCCAGCCACTGCTGCACTACCAAGCTCTGGAAAACACCTGCGACCACTCCAGACTTCTTCAACCAACGAACAAGTCAGGATGGAGACTCCAGCCTTTCTGTAGGTGGCAATTCTCTCCACACCTTAAGTAACCACTGACTCAGAGCAGGACTCCAAATCCTTGTAAGAGAGCACTCACTGGAAGCAAGGGACCAAGGGCTCCAGATCCTGCTCCTTAGGATTATTTATCTTTTACATTAAACTGTGTATGGAATGAAATATGTCAACCCACTTTGGGGCATAGCACACAATCACCTTCACCTCTCAAGCCTTATCTATAAGTAATGGATTTTTCTTATGTTTAGACAGAAATTTGATGCCTAAGAGTCAAAAAGGAGTCATAACTACATCTCAGGGGAAGACATGCACCAAAACATTTCAACCTATTCTAAGTAGTTATGTTACAGGAGTAAAACTGACTTTCATACCTGTCCTCTGTGTCTCCCACATGCGAATGAATGACTACCACAGAGCAACACCGTTCCCTCTCAAAGAGCCACCAGTATCTTGCTTGAGTTCTCAAACCTTCCACCTATGCAAGTATCTTTAAAGCCCCCTCACCAGACCTTTTCATCTACTGCTAACAAACATCTCTTCATTTGAATCATCTCTGTATTTCAACATCAGTCTGAATCGAAGATCCCAGTGTTTCTAAATATGTGTCCTAGATTATTGAAAATGAAACAAAAATAACTCAAGAAGTTTCCTGATTTCTTCTTTTCCCTTAAATTATCCAAAAGCTTCCTTTCAACAGCTCAAATAAGCTCATTACAAGATAATACAAACTGTCATTTAAAACTGTAGTGGATCATTTTTGCTTTAAGTCAACAAATGTATCAACACAACAGGAACTGCTGAGTTTAGTATCCTCTGCGTTCCTCTGAGCACTAGCATGCAGCATAAATGGAAAAGAAACTCATTTACCTGGTCACATCATCTACTGGGTCATTTGCAGAAATACATCACCCATCTGCCTCAGCCCTGTGACACACTGCACTTTGCATGATAGTCAGTATTTATAAACACCTAGATTGGTTAAGACTGCCAGACATTTTCTTCTTGAGGTACCACTTCACCTTTCAAGTGAAATTCTTATCAGCATACTGAGTTTAAATAATCTTCTCAGAAGGCACAAAACTTGCTGCCTATTACCCACTGGATTAAACAATCTAATATTCATTCTCTAAGAGAGCTGTTTCTAACACATTTACAGACTCTGCTCTAGCATTACCTATGGAAATTAATAAACTCAGATTTTTTTTTAAAACATTTACTGAAGCCCTGAGTTGCACAATGTTGAAATAGATGTGATCTTATAGACATAGATCATAACTCATCAAGTACTTGAAAATGAAAGCCCCATGAATTCCCTGATAAAGTAGCAGCAGCAGCTTTGCCACATGTGAAAATAAGTGTCTCTCTCTTCCTTGGGAGAGGTTCTCCACTTATTTGGCTGTTCCCAGGTATTTGGCAAGTCTGTGAGAATGCCCTCACCTTAAAGGTTAAGTCTCTCCCTTTCCTCAGCACACCTGTAAAGGGATTTTGCACAATCTAACATATAGATAGTGCTTACCACTGGTTGCTTCAAGTGACTAAAGCAATATGTTTGGAAAGTGCACAATGGAAACTGTTATCATGTAATAACACTGATAAAAACTTGAATAGGTGAAACAGTGATAAGATGAAAGGATGCGAAGACTAAGTAAACAGAAAACAAAATCAAACAAAATCAGGTCACCTACTCACTCTCTAAGAACTATACTCCACACCAGCTCCAAGTTTACTGTTTTTTAAGCTTTCCATTTGTGGACTTCAGCAACATTTTCCATTTTAGATATACAGCTCCGCTGCCTACTGACACTGCCTTTTCACAGTAGCCTCAGTACCTTCCAGACCCCTACCCAGCTAATGACAGGCCACCCATGCCACGCAACGGCAACCAACTGCAGATACGGCACTACTCATTTTGCATTTGCTTCTGTTTCTTCTACATCCCAACCCTTCCCTTCATCAAACATATTTTTTGTTTTAATCTTGATTCACACTGTGGCCAATCCAGGAGACTTCTATGCGCATGCTTACCTTTATTACTAAAACCATATAGAAATCAAAGCTTATCTTTATCACCAAAACCATACAGCATACAATGGTTTCGAAGTTAAGGACAAGCATTTTTGCAGATCAAGGCTTTCATGCATTCTTCCCTACAAGATGTGCAAAGCTTTACATATAAAGCACATGTGCACTGAAGGATCTACATTAGTCTCAGCTAGCATTGGCACATGCTCATTTGAGAGGGAACATGGCACGACACAGATCTGAATCTTCCCCACAGCTACAAAATCTGCTAAGTCTGATTAACAGGCTGGATCCATGCTGTGGAGTGGAACTAAGGATTTAGGAAGAATTTAATGAATTCTTTTACAGTAAGTAAAAAAAAGGTAAAATAGACCTCCAGGTGACATATCAAAAGCAAGTCACATTGCCTTACTTAGGTAACAAACTGGGTTTCAAATAGAGCAGAAAGCTACCCAAAGCCTATGCCTCCCTGGAGGGAATTTGACAGGATGCGGCCAGTTTGATTACGGAATATGAATTGACTCCTTTTGCAATGGAGATTTTAAGTGTGAAAGTCTGCAGAAAAGAATCAAAGTGGCAATTCCTGCATAACAGCTCACAGCCCAAGTCCCCCCAGCACTATATGATCGCAGTATCTCTCCAGAGCTTTACGCCCAATTATAGCAAAGTTCCCGGGCATTCATCACCGATTACAATTAAAAAACAAAACCAACCATGTATATCACCAGTTCCTACCAAAGCAACACAGAGCACGCCAGGATAATATGTCCAAGCTCAAATTTACTTACACACTTTGAATTTTAACAAGGGAATGGCGTTCGTTCCAGCACTACCTCAGAGGCTTAGAGAGATCTTTTCTAAACACAGTCTCTGAACACATTACAGATTCAATCACTCAAAATAGACACAGCACACTG
>NW_010389925.1:0-277 GCF_000710305.1 Buceros rhinoceros silvestris | reverse complement strand
CCCGCCCCCCCCCCCCAGCGGGCGGCGGGGCACGCCACATGTCTGGATGCTCCCCAACCGCAAAAGGGGCTCTGGATCCCCCTCCCAAGCTCTCCTCTTTTTTGGAAGGGTGCTACTTATACATATATATGAATAAATTAAGCATAAGCATAAGCATAAAAGAAGCATAAGCATTATTTACCCGCTGTTCAGTCCTTGAATCAACCAACCTGCCCGCAAGCAGAATGAGTTGTTGACAAAACACAGCCTCTATTTAAGCCGCAGGCTCCGGGCACCA
>NW_010389924.1:41346-49150 GCF_000710305.1 Buceros rhinoceros silvestris | reverse complement strand
TTCCTCCACGAAGCCAAGCCATGATGATGACACATACACATATATATATATCTCACCCATTATAAAAAGATGTACTCACTTTTTTCTACTCATTAAGGAGGGGTAAGAAGATGCTTAAATATGGAAGAAACCACTGCTTAAACTGCTTTGAGCAAACTTGCATACCTAATTTTGCATACTTGAAAACAGGAAATGTGACTATTCAGTAAGGCAAGTTTGAATTAACCGTACCCTCAAATTTGAACATCTCATTTGTAAAATTTGCAAAAAAGCCCATAGTTAAATAAGAAATGATGTTCAGCCAGTGACTACAAAGTCAGATGTGAATCCAAAGACTTCGGATTTTGTTTTACTCGTGTCATACTTTATAGACTCTACAAACTTGCTTAACCAAGTACTATTATACTTTGTTAGAGTATTTAAAATACGTGGAAGATAGTAAGATCTGTGTAGAATGCCAAAAGATTTTTCAACAAAATAAAAGGTCCTGAGGTTTTCTTATTGTTATCCTATTTCACAGAACAATTAAGAGAAATCATGGTCTCTCTGCTCTCTCTTAATCTTTAAGTACATGTATTTTCTTCCTCATCTACAGCAGTGGAGTTGTATTATACTACAGAGCTAAACTTGGGCCAGGCTCATACTGATGTTTAGAAAAACACAGGCTGTCAGAAAGTTCTGGTTAAGTGTCTTACAAGTAGAGCTGGATGGGACGTGATTTTTTCTGTACTGTAAAGCGCCTTAGGATCTAATTCCCCACTGTTTAGCTACCAGATGGGACCAGAATAATGCAGTTTTAAGAGACATAATAACCAGAATAGCTAATAGAGGTTATAAAGGTATTGAGCTAAAAGGTGGTGCAAGTCATAGGTGGAAGTCACTGCAGCAGTAAGCTGAAGCAGGTCTCCTACCTGAGGTTATTTGCCATTTGGCAACATTTTTTTCCATTGCTTTATAATTTTTCACAGTTTTGTGGTCAAGAGTCAGAATGAAAAGCAGCAGCAGAGGAAATGTCCTTTATCTCTGTTTTTGAACTGAATGCTATTCATACAAATATATGTGTGCATCATAAGAATTAAAACAGAAGAATGAGTGAATGGCAGCCATTCAGATGTCAAAATAAGAAAATTCACTTAAAAATTTAAATTAGCATATTGGTAATGAAAATTTAAAGACTATATTTTCATAAAGAACATCTAAGAGATTTTTCACTTAGTATTCTGAGTAGCTGGCAATGGTGATTAATGGTGCTGCTTGTAACAGTGACTAATGCTGGTCAAAATTCTTTTCACCCATTCATTGACTGATGAAAGTGGATTTAAAAATGCTGTCCAGTTTTTCCATGAAAACTTACGAAGTCATGAAAAGAAGCCAAACCCCAGTCAGGTAGTGAAAAAATTTAGCTGCTAACCTAGTATTACTGAAACCAGTTCTTGATTTCAGAATCGAGTTCTTGTTTGCACATACAGTTTAGTCATGTTAGGCCTTACACACCAGACGTGATCCATAACTTTGGTCAATTTGGACTGTAATTCCAGTACTGTAAAACACATTGGAGTCAATGAGATACACAAAATCCTAACTGACTAGCTGTCTCAGTCTCCTTTTTCATTTAAGTAAATACTGATGTGAATTTATATGTGTGTGTGTGTGTGTGTGTGTGTGTGCATTTATGCACTACAGTAGGCCCTTGTTTGTAATCCCTGCCTTAGAAATACTTTCATACCTCCTGATAGTTTCATCTTTTTTATCTTCTTGTATAAAAATGTACAAAAATTTTAGATGATCACCTCTGTCTCTCCTTCTCTCTTGAAAGCTTACCAAAAATGTAACCATCACCTAGACTATTAGTGCATTATTCTTTATTCCTCTACCTCCATTCTGATTTAAAAATCCTTTGCATTTGAACCTTTTATAACTAATGGATGACACTTTGGGGAAAATTGCAGTGACATTTGCAAAATGATGCTACTTTAAAACACAATGTTATTCTTCAGTCGAACAGAGTGAAAAAATAAGCAATATATTTACAGGAAAAGAAGTCTAATGTATACTCAGCTTAACTTCATCAGAGGCAAAGGATGACATAACGTGATCCTTTTTGTTCCTTTCAGGGTGGTAGAACTTTTACCAGGTTTCAAAGAGATCGACCTGGACCCGGGCTGCTGGTGCTGAAAGCTGATTCATCAAGCCAGCATGACTGAGAAAAACACTTGGCAGATCATTGACTTGAGTGGGTTGTTACATCCTGGTGACTTCAGTGAAACTTGGTCGCCTGTGTACAGCTAAGCTTGTGCATGAAACTTTTTCTGAACTGTGATCTTAAGACTGTATCAAGGGATTCTTTGTAGTTAGTAAGTCTGAAGGAAGTAACACTGGTAGGAAGATAACTGGGTCTTCCAAGAGAATTTTGCTGTGTCTTTAGTTTGTGCCTTGTTTCCCCTGTCATTCATTGGTACAAAACGTGTATCTGTAATGGGCAACCACTTAAAGGTACATGTTGACTTCAAATAACTGTGAAGATATGTTTGCAAACTTTGGTTAAACCAGTATGAAAAAAAATTAAACTTTGATCTAAACTTTCTTCTAAAACTACTAAAATGTGGACACATTCTGCAATGTTGCAAAGCATTACTCCCTCACCAGATCTCTCACTGAATTCACAGGAAACCTACAATGCAATTGGAGCTGTTATGGAGAAGGTCCCTACACAGTGGCATGAAGGGAGAGAAAGGAGCTCTGTATTGTGCAACTATGTCTTGTAATGCAGCACTGTGTGCCGTTCATGGTGCAGGTCAGTAATGAGTTTTGTAAACCTTTTAGCAACCATTCTGGTATATGTAGGTATTAAGGTTTGAGCCTAGATATAGACAGCTTTTAAAAAAAATTAATGCTGGCTTTCCTCAACTGGCTGGGATAAGATAAATGTACAGATTTATGCCCTTGCTATGAAAGAGACCACTAGAGTAGGTTTTGTTTAAATTCAGGAGTGGCTGCAGAGAGATTTGGGGTTTGAAAGATTAGGTAATGAATAAGAGAAATAGGTGCAGATGAAATATGACTTCCTATGCATGGAGTATTTCAGGGAATCATTAATTCACCTGAATATGACCATGAGTTATGCTCACAATATTGCACTAGAATTTCTCAAAATGGGTATTTAGATGTACTTGTAAAGTTAAATATGGTAAAATGTTGGTTATTCAGTACAAATAATGCAATAGAGTCTCCAGACCTTATTTTCCATGAGGAAGACAATGCAGTAATTAATCTTTCTATGGCTTGGTTTTATTTCTGTTTAGGTATTTTTAGGACAGGGCTAATTCATAGCCAGAACTGAATTATGAATGTTCAGTTTGTACAAATGCCTTCTATCAACAAGTTTAAAACAACTCGTGTTTTCTTCTTTCTTTTTGGCCGTGAAGAGCAGAAACTGGTAGTAAAGCAGCACTTTGATTATAAACTCGAGTGACTAATATCAGAATTCTGACCTTCTGAATTGCACTTACTGTTCACCAATGATTATGTCATTAGGAATGAGTTAGGTGGTCAATGAGGTGGATCTTCAAATCAAAGCTTCCACTCTGGATTTTTTAATATTTTCTTTTACTTGTAGAATTACAGTGGTGGTTAATGGCTATACTGTTAGCTTGCTGAGGGTTTGCTACCATAAAAAGGAGTTTTCTTATAGCATTTTCTTGCATAGTTCATGCACTTTTAGGAAAAAAACCTTTCTATTAATGTCAAAAATTACAGTGCCTGAACATAATACCATTATCTTCCTCTGCACGTGCAAACGGATCTGTAATGGGACAACACTCGTGGTAAAGTACCATCCAACAAAACCAGAACTGAGCTGAATCCTACACACATATATTCCAGCTAGCGTGGGGTGGGGATGGGGATGCAGTCCAGCAAATTGCTACACCTAGGAATGGTGTGGCATCAAACATCACACGGCATGTGTGCAAAAAACATGGCATCACACCCCCCATCAAACGTGGGGGTTTTTTGCTGTCACGGTACCCACACTTAATATCACAGTGTATTCCAATAGGGACTGGATAAATCTGCAGTAATTCACATTCTGAGCAAACACGTGGCCTAGAACACGTTTTGTGTCTTACTGCTTGAAGTTTTGGGTAGAATTTTGTATGTGTTGAACCTATCCTAACACAAATCCCGTTGACTTGGGAGCTAGGGACCCAGAATAATTCTCAGGGTCTCTTCCTGTATGGAGCAGCTGCACCTTCTCGGGCCTTAGCCTTCCTGAACAGCTTTGCTGAGAAAAACACATATGGTTTTCAGGCAACAGGCATGAAACAGAGCTGATCTGTCCACGGCCACCCCTCCCCGCACCTGAAGTCTGTACCTTCGTGGACTCTAATAGTGTGACTTCTTCCTAAGTCATGTCTGGGCTCTGCAGCACTGTTTCCCAAACAGTGTCACTGATAAGATCTGGCTTGTCTGTAGCAATACCTCAAGTTGAAATGCAGAAATAGGAAGTGGGCTAGACAGGACCATCAAAAAATCTGCCCATATTCATTTGTCTAACCTATTTTTAAAACTTGCAGTGGTTAATACTCCACAGTCTCCCTAGCCCTTTATTTTAGTCATTAACCATCTTTGCCATTATATCTGGCTTTACCATTATATCTATCTTAATATCTGGCTTGAATCTCCCTTGTTGGATTTTAATAATTATTTTTTATCATGTATACCTTATTTTATTCCTCTTTACAGTAGCCTTTCATATACTTGAAGATTCTTATTCTGGCTGGCATCTGCTTATTTTCTTTCTTCCATAAATAAATAGATGATCCCAGTTCATGCAGTCTCACTTAATAGAATAAGTTTTCAAATCTTGCATCATTCTTATTATTGTCCCAGGGACTCTTGTGTTGCCTACATTTTTCTTGAAGTATGCACTGCAAAACTGAGGTCTTACTGGCACCAGAGCTAATCTCTAGCTGAGTGTTACCAGGCATCAGTATAGCAGAAGAACTGCATAAAACCCTTTGAATTGATACGTAGAAATCTGTTTCCATTTATACATGTCAGTGTATTCCTTGACTTTTTCACAACAGCACAGAATATTGCACTTATGTTTACCTTGTGACATGCTACAACCTGTGAACCCTTTTCTGAGAAGCTGCTATCAACTGACTTCTCCTGCTTATGGGTGCAGATGATTGTCTCCTCATCTGTCTTTGTCTTTATCGCTTTAATGAAATTTCTCCAGTTTCTAAGCAAGTTTTTGAATTCCAGTACTGTCTTTTAATGTAGTTGCAACAGCTGTAAGGTTGGTGTGACCAGCGTGTGGCAAAACTATTCAGAGTCCAAAACTACTGGAAATATGAAATCATACTGGGTTCAGAACAGCTTCCTGTGAGGTCCCATTCCCCCACTATGGGAATAAAGCAGCATTGCTTATGATTCTCCTGACTGAGTTTTTTTAACAGTTTTTTGAACAGTTTTGTAACCCCTTTACAGTAATTTTGCAGGGTGTCTTTGCTTAATTTGCCTATGAGGAAACCCCATTAAAGTTTGTCAAATCCTTATTGAAGTCAGTACACAGAGCATTGACTGCTTTTCCCTACCCACATGCTCTGTTTCCCTTTCACAGGAGGAAATTAGACTGGCCTGACATGATTTATTCTTAATAAATCTGTGCTGCCTGTTAGTTATTTCCTTTTTACCTTCCACAGAGCTCAGTTGATTATTAATTCTGAGTTTTTTCTGCAGTTAAATTAACTCACCTGTACTTTCTTGTCTTCTCTTTTCAAGGACAGTGTTGTGGAACTACATTATTCTGGTATGAGTAGTAAGATACAGTGATATGGATGATGCTAATATGGGTGGGACTACAGCTGGATCAGCAATCCAGCACTGACAGATGTTGGCATTGCTGGCTTCAGCCCCTCAGCAATGATTCAAGTCATTGCAGCTGCACCAGCTGATTCATGTCCCATCAATATACCCCTATGGTATTTAAAAGATCTGTATTCCTCAGGAAAGATACTTCAGAAAATTTTATTCTACAGTTGAAGGGAAAGATCCAGATTTTGAAGGTGGGTTTTATTTCAGATTTATTTCTTCTACAGCCTGGGCATAGTGGATAGCAGTGTGTTGGAGAGGGTGCTGGGCATGAACAAAATTAAGTAGCAGAGAAAAAGCCTTTTAGAACTCCTTATTCTCCATATATTGAAGAAAGCCAGCAGTGACTTGTTTTAAGGGAAGTAAAGTATCAGAGTAAAATTTAAAAAATATTTATAGAGTCTCTGAATAATACCTTTTGCTTCAGTGCTTTTGCCCCTACACTGCTGAGTGTCCGAACATAGTTGGGACGGGTATAGTCCTACTGTCCTTTGTGAGCAGGTTCAAAAGAGAAGTGGAGTAAGTGTAATTTCCTTTCTCCCATGCTCCTGACTCATTTCTTCCTATTCCTTCTACCAGGGAAATACAACTGACAGAGCTGTGGAAGCTTTTAAACTTTTTTGAGCTGACTCCAGTCATGACCTGCTGTAGATTAGCAGTGGCATATTCCATTAAGTGTTCATGTGTAACTTGGAAGCAGATGGCCGTTTGGGTATTCTCAGCTGGGATTTCAGTGCTCAGCACTGGAAGCTCTTCATTGGCTTCTTACATCACTCACCGTGTACTTGGATGGCGTTGCACCTACTCACAAATTGGGCAGGCTGTTTGAATAAGGCAGAGATGCCAGGCGTGGATGAGTTGCTTGCATATTACCACAAAGATTGTTGTATTTTCTTTAGAAAGAAATCTTCTGTAGCTCTTTTTTACCCAGTAGCATCACTCACTGTGGCACTGACACCTTATAGTAACAGTAGGAAACACTTGGAAAAAAGTAAACTGGAAAGAGAGAAGATCTTGAATCTGTGAACATCTATGGCTGACAAGCTTCTCCTAGTGTGACAATTATAGGAATACTCTTCAGGATTACTTGAAATGTTATCATATGCTTGTAATAGTAATGTCAGAGAAACAGGCTTTTATACATTGGTGATAGTCCTGTATCATACAATATATCTTACACCATCAAGAAAAGACAATTTCCAAAGCACTGGGACCTAATTCCAAATCAACCTGACCTACCTAGAGCTGCTCCCACTGCAAAAATAGCAGGTGTGTCATTGCTTAGAAACACCTTTAAAACTATGGCTTAGCATGTCTGTTGTGATATTAACAGGTAGCTATAGATAACTTTTGAGATCTTTCCTTGATGGGTCATTATCAGTAGGATGTCATCCTTATGAGACGTTTGCTGCGTGGGGGCCTGAGGTAAGTTATGATGGTATTCCCTGTGCTGTCCTGATGTTATTTCTTGCACCAGTCTAATAATTCACAGAGATGTTGTGCAAGTGCTCTTCCATTTCTGCTACCCTGACATTTTCCTCAATAGCATTTTCAATGATTTTAGCTTGGGAAACATAACTAAGACATCCAAATACAGGAAGGTGTGTGTGTGGGGCTGCTTTGGAAGGAAGTAATTTAGCATGCGCTGCACTCCTCCTGTTTTTCTCTTCCTTTGTTGCTTGCTTCTTTAAAGCTATTTGGAATGCAGTTGAGTGGAGGCTCACTGACTCTGAAACCCACTGATTGGATTTGGAGAGTATAAAAGGGAAGGATGTAACATGTACAAAAAGTAGGGCAAAAGAGTAGCACCAACAGTGGGTTGTAAGCAGAAAAGTCAGGAGAGTGCAGCAGGAGCCATGTGCATTCTTTTGTTCAAAGATGACAATGGAGACAGTAAAGATAAACACTTGGGGTGAGGAAACAATAT
>NW_010389924.1:27910-41297 GCF_000710305.1 Buceros rhinoceros silvestris | reverse complement strand
TTGGGTTGAGGAAACAATATTTCCTCTGATTCCTGCTTTCAGGTGGGGAAAAGAGCAAAACCGTGAATGTTTTTGTCAACACAAGGTCACCAGCAGCCAGTGATGCTATTTAGAGTCTGTGGATATGGTTATGTAAATTCATAGAAAAAAAGAGGGAGGAGCAAAATGAAAACATAGAGATGACAAGTTGGTACCAGAAGTAGGAAGGAGATGACAACAGCTATTTAAAATAGGGGTGGTAACAAGTGCCATGAGGATTGGAGACATGCAAAGTGGGACACTTAAATGGAGCATGAGGACTGCAGAACATTTCATCTGCCCAGTGAAGATGTAACTGACTGATCAGCAGGTCAGCCCACCTGAAGATTACTCTGTGTGTGTTGTGAAGGGAAATGGAGGTACGGACTCAAGTTGAGTCTGTCAAAGATATCAGGTGAAGTACAGAGCAAGCTCTAGGCAACCATGTTCATACTGATCTACTTCCCAAATGTTGACTGTGCATAAATGTGGCCTCTGAGAACACATGTTGACCAGTTAATCTCTAAGATATTCTTCCAGTGTTTTAACATTTAAATTACCAGAAAGCATGTAGATCTATTTCTTCAAATCCAGGAAACACTCATAGAATCCATTAGTGCTCGTAATGAGTCTACAGAACCAAATTCAATCCTGGGGCTGTGTCATGGGCCTCAATAATTTTGTTACAGATTTTTTTTTTTATGAAAAATGTGTCGATAATCTTCTAATTTTAATACCCAGTCTCTGATTCTGCAGCTAGTTCACATGCAGAGCTTACTCATCATCATCATCATCATCATCATCATGGCTTGGCTTCACGGACGAAGATTTGGAAAGGGTTTTCCCCACGCGTACTGCAAGCACGCTGATGGCTGAAAAGGCCAATGCAGGATATACCCTTCGGGCCTGCACAGTGGATTTTTTAGGTGAGGCGCAGCGTGTGTGGAACTGGCTCCACACTTTACACCTGAGGTTCATCTGCCAGGGCCTAGCGAGCTTGGACGGTGACAGCGAAGTCCTCGGGTCGTAGGTTTGGTTAGAGCATCCTTCTCTTAGATGATGGATGCCTTACAAGGCTAAACGAGCTCCATCTGCCTGGGTTTGGAGTCAGGGTTGTCCTCCTCCTAGGATGGCTGCCCGAAGGCTAGTGAGCCCATCCTGCCCGTGGACACACTTTGTCCGACCCTTCAGTTGAGACCTGTCTGGCTTGGGAGACCCCACCGGAGGCACCTGCCACCCCCAGCACAGGTCTCAACCTCACAAGGGCACGCAAGCTCCGTCCCCACGGCAAGGGGGTGCCCGTGAAAGAGGCAGAGCTGACTAACACTGTGGGTACTGGATGTCAGAAATATTCTAAGCAATGTGAAAAAAGAAAAGAGTATACAAGGCTCCCTTTTCTTAGTAAGCAAGATTCTTTTTAATAAGCATCCAAACAGAGGTGCTATTCATTTCACATCTCTGCAGGAAAGTGTTAACATAGTAATGCTTTGTGGTCATGTGTTAGTTATTAGGTTCATAATGAGTATAATCCTGTCTTAGTTGTAATGTTCATTAATACAGTAGAAAAATACAGTAAGTTAATCTGTGTTTCTTCAAGATTAGCTACAGAAAGTGAAAGTGCATTTCTGTGCTAATAAAGTAAAAATCTATTAAACCCATAACCTTTGTGCATAGAAAAGTAATCATTTTAACAGGTTTGTTCCATTAATGATTATTTGTTTGAGAGGACTTCTTAATATCATGCATTTTCTGGCAGCACAGTTAGAATTTTTTTTCCTGTAGACACATCTGCTTCTTTGACAGGTTGTTTTACTGTCAGCTACAGGATTTTTTACATTATCTTGAGGACTTGCTTACTAACAGTCCATGTAGAGTGCTTTGAATATGTACTGGAATTTCCAAGCTTGCTCTTGAGCTCTAATAGTTCAGTGAGCTCATGGTCCAGATTCAATTTCCTTTCTCAAATGTTACATTACCACAACGGAGGTCAGAGTACTGCAGCTATGGCTTCTCCTTCTCCCTCTTTATCTCCAACAGCGTTGCCAAAACTCCCGTTGCCTATAGCAAGGAGCTATAGACCACCCTCTATCTCTTGGTCTGGCTGCAGAAGCAGAGGCTTTTTCGAGCTTTCTCTGTCCAGATTGATCCACATCTTTTGTGCTGCACTGAATACACCCTTTGGAGGAGCTACTTTCTATTGCTGCAGTCTTTCCTCGATGGACATTAGATTGAGACAGTCTGCATGCCACCACAGAAGAGGCATGCTTTGGCATAGTATTTTAAAACTGCAGTAAATGGAGGAAGAGACTGCAAGTCCATGCAATTCCCTGCACTACCCTTGATGCAGCAAAGGAGGATTTCCACTATGTTTTTTCTGGTGGCCTGGGAGACACTCCCCAGCGGGGAATCACAGCCCGCATCAACCTGCTCCTCTTTATCCATGGATTGGGTGATTGGTGTGGGAGGAAATGCCTCTGTGCTGAGGGGGCAGAGGAGGGGGTCAAGATGCCAGGGAAGTAAGTCCAGTTACTGTCTCTTCAGTCTCTTAAAGCAATGTGAAAGGGGAAGAGGACTGAAGCTGAAGCATTTCAGGGGTCACATATGGTTCCCACTGATGAAGCTGTTTGGGGTTTCTTTTGTTCCCTGTCGGTATGAGCCATTCTTGATGTTTATAGTTATTTGCTCTTGGAAACTCTACACGTATGAAGTTCACACACTTTGTCACTTTGTCCCGTAGTAAGTGTTTATATCAATTCTTTCCAAAAGATTGATTCCTACCTTGCTGCAGCACAGTTCCTCATACGCTTAATATAGAGGTGAATGGATGGTAATCTCTTTTACATCCAAACAATTGTAAGCCTGCATTTGGCCAGCAGCTATTCTTGTTGGATGAAGCATGACTGTTAAGTATTTGGTTTGTTTGCTATTGCCAGCAAAAAATATGCTGGCAACTGTTTACACTTTCTTTATCTTGCCTATTTTTTTTCTTTTTGGTGTTATACAAAAGTAAGCATGAGTGATGTGTGTTCAGAGTGTATATGCTGATTCCTGTATAGACATAGATGTTAAAGTTTAAAAGGAGAACAAGTCATTTGAGGCCATGTTGATACCATGCACTAATTTGTTAGATTTTGCCTAACATTGTTTAAAGTCAATGAAGAAAATTTGCAGCTGACTCCCTCCCTTTGCATCGCCTGTTTTGTTTTCCAACTTTGATTCATCTGGCTGTCTGGTGACATTAAAGGGAAACAACCAGGTAGTCATAATTTTCCAACACAGAAAAGTAATGAAGAGCCTGAGAATGCAATGGGATTTGACATCTGAACACATTTCTTAGTTCCTTTGTAAGCCTCTGTCTATATTAATGTATTGCTGCACTTTGCAGAATAATATACTCATAAGGGCTTCATAGTCAGCTTTCCCTCTTCATTCTGAGGACCAACATGTTAGTTTTTCAACAGCTGTAATCAGGAAAATAAGAGCTTTAGAGTTTGCTTCAAAACCCGTATCTCTAGGCAATCTGCTGCTAGAAAGCTACTCACAGAGTTAGCATGAAACTATTCTAATTCTGTATTAATTGCTGTAATTAGGGTTTTTTGCGTCATGATCAGATCAAGGAAGCCTGGAGAGAAAAAAAAAAAAAAAAAGAACCCTCTTTATCCACAACCCTCCTAAAATGAGGCTCACTCTTGCCAATTGCTGTAATTAGGGTTTTTTGCGTCATGATCAGATCAAGGAAGCCTGGAGAGAAAAAAAAAAAAAAAAGAACCCTCTTTATCCACAACCCTCCTAAAATGAGGCTCAATATTGCCATGAAAGGCAAAGGCAATGCAAGTCAGACCTTCCCAGCAGAGCAAAAGCCCTTGGCTTCTCAGATGTCAGGGGCAGTTTGATTCCAGTCAAGCTGGAGTAGCTCTCAGCATGCTGTCCTGCATGCAGGCCTTCTGCTTGTGCTTGTTCTGATGGGATCTTTTTAGTTTCCTTGTTTTGCTTAGATTCCTCTATTTTAGAGATCTTTCTAGTCTTTGCTACTTACAGGTAGACTCATCATTTTCTTACATGATACGGTATATGTACCCAATGTACCTGTGAAGAGTGGTACCCTCAGGTTTCTCCTGCCCCACTTTGTGTGTGGCAAACTGACTGCTTGCAAAGCATCTGGTGGTAATCTGGAGGAAGTTCCCAGTCTGAATCTTAGACTTACATCGTTCCCTGTGATGCAGGATGCACATTCATTTATACTGCTCTTCCCTTTTACACAGCTGTTGTTTGCTATTTCCCGCAAATACTTGCACAAGGAAAGAAATATAAAAATGCTGATACTTGCCATTAACTATTTTTGATGCAACAACTAAGTCTGCCAACTGCATGAAGTGAATGCATTTTGTTAAGCACATCAAAAATGCATTTGTAAGGGAAGACTCATCGGGTCAGATAAGAAGGACACAGAGTACAGTGTTGGCAAAGTACCTTGGTTTCCCATCCATAAAATGCATTTTTCTTTCTTTGGTCCTTTATGTGCTTGGATTATTTAGACCATAAACTTTTTATGACGGGAACTGCCTCTTAAGTACATCATATTTATACAATGGCCATCCATCAGCCATCCATCAGTAGAGAATTCTTCCCCACCCACTCATTTCTCTTGTATCTCACCACTTTTCTTAGTTTATGTTCTCACCTAAATGCAGAATCTTCTACATGGCAGCCTTTCTGCATCCTGTTCCTTCCCATTCTTTCTCTCTCCTCCTACGTGACCTTCTCCAGATGGTACATCTACAGGAAAAGGAACAAATTTAGAAATGGCTGGTTTTCTTTGAATGGGAATTAAGCTGCATTAACTTCTCGCCAGTGCTTTAATTTGGGTGCAGGCTAATCTGCTAGACCTGGGCAAGAAACCATGTTTCTATTCAATGAGAGATTTGGAAATGTAGACATTTTCTTTATTTGGATAAAATGTTTACATCTCAGGAATGTTCACAAAGCACAAATCCAGGGAGCTGGGAGCAGTGCAGGGCAGGCTGGACTTGAACCGAGACAGTGAAAACATGTGTTTAACAGTATCAGAATGCTTCTGCCTCCCAGATTCACTTTTTTGTTGTTGTTTAAATGAAACAGATTAAGTTTCTGCCCCCCAAATTATTATTTTTTTTTATAAATTGAAACAGATGCGTTAGAACCAGCATGAGGAGGAAGATGAAAATGATTGAGCATCTATATTTTGACTGAGCAGGTCTGGATCCTCTTGTGCTTGTAAATGCTGTTTATTAGCACTATCCCTATGTATGTTCAGGAGAGTTGAGGTGGGACATGAAGGAAGAGAATACAATGATTTGCTGCTCGCCATTCCACTCACCTCGCACATAAAATCTCAGATCACTCCTCTGATTTCAGGAAGAAAGGGAAGATTGGGCACTATAGTTCCATAAAGGTTTAATTTCCTCATAATGCTACAGCTTTTCTAGATGCACAAAAGAGTTAATATTATTGACGGTACAGCTGAGAGAGTGGAAAATTAAGCTTGAAGTGTTGTAATGTGCTTGTTTCAGCATGTTTGGAAGTAGTGCCATTCTCAAGAAGTCTCAAATTTTTCTCTTCTTGAGTAAGTGACCATGTCTCACTGCAGGTGCCACTTCCCTCTAGCCCTTCTCACCAGAACAGCACCAACCCCAAGTGTTCTATACCATTGTTCCTAATTATATTTCAAGGTTTTTTCTACACATCTGTACATGTTATGGACCTCTATGGGAAATTTCCCTGAGTGAGAACTATGGGATTGGGTTGTAGAGTTATTAAATATAAATAAGCACTGAATTTCAGGTCACCCAAATTATAGAAATTCCCTGTCATGTGACCATCACCTCTCTCTTACTTTGCCCTTTTGGAAGCTGAGGAGTATGATCTTTTGCACGTTAATTTGTGATGATACCATCAGTCACTCTTTGAGCAGTGAACTTTATTGCTTAAGTCTCCACATTAAAGAGCTCAGTAAGTCTGTTGTTTTTTCCGTATTACATGATCTGCAGTGCAGTATGAAACCATTAGATTTATTTTACCACCTAATACAATAGGTGTAGGAGCTATAGCTCCTAAGAACATGATTCATGGTTCACTCATGTATGGAGATGTTATGAAACTCAAATGTATTTTTATCTGAAATTCCCCAAATTTTCCCCTTAAAAAATTCTTAGCAATGATGCAAGTAAGTTTTCAAGAAGGTTGTTTTATGAATACATGTGCTATACTCTGTCTTTTTAAAGAGTAGAAAATCACATAAATGACAGTTCCAGAATCTGTAGATTTATGACTTTTTTTAACTTTCTGATTATGTTGGCAATGACTAAAAAAAATAAAATTTTGTAATTTTGAGGAGAGAATAATGTACTTTTTTATTAAAATAGAAATGACACACTGCTGCATATCTAACTTGATTTAGTGTTTTTATTAGTTATAGAACTGTTTTAATACCTCACTAACTATTGCTTTCTCCCTTAAGGTTTTCATTGTTCTCATACCCTAGAAACAAATTGATAATTCTGAAAAAAATAAAGTATTTCTTGGTTGTTTGCTAACAGCAGAATAGCAATCAGTCACCACAGGGTTACTACAATGGGCATCATTATATCTGGATCCTTATCAATTTCACTATATGGGTAAGTATTATTGCTGCATACCGGAACTCCTTTGGTGTTATTGCTTAATTTTAATTGTGATTGTAAAATGTGAAAAATGTGGATCTTTAAACCACAATTAAACACCTGCTATACTTGTTGTGCATTGGCGTTTAAAGATATATTGAGTATTTAAAATCTGCTGATTCAGATATTACATTGAGGGGCGAAATAAAAAAAAAACAACCCAAACAGGGATTGGTTTGAAAACAAATGTTTGCTTAAGGAAACAGTTGCCGGGAAATTTAATTTAGCCAAATATGTGATGCTATATCTGAACCTTAAAACATTTTGAAGAGTGAATTTTGATGTTGTGCTGTTTCTCATGCAGCTTCAGAGAGGCTGCCAGGCTCCCACAGCTTCCAAGAATCCCACTGTCCTGTGTGTGTCCCTCTGATATCCTACTAATGGAAAATCCTGCACTGGAAGACACCTGCCCAGCATTAACAAGATCTAAATGGCAGAAACAGCAGAATGTCAAGTTGCAGAGATGCAAAGAAATGCAGGTTTTGTAGAAAAAGCCTCTGCTGACTGCTCCCAAATTCTTAAAATTTCATTCAAGAGAGAAAACGTTTCTAAATTGCTTCTGGTTCTGCAGTGAAAAGCCCAGCAAAACACATGAGCACGTGATTTTCTTTAAGCGTGTGAGTAATCTGAATGAGTTAGAGCTCAGCACATGTTGATGTGCTTTGCTGGACTATCTGTTGGTGGTGTAAGGAGGTTTAAATCTCGTAGACATAAAGAGAGGCAGCGGTTCAGTGCGATTAAATCTTCAAGCAGCCTGTGCTGCACAGCCTGGATCACGCACCTTTCCTCATCCGCTCTCTTCCCCTTCCATAACTATAGCTTGGAAAAATTGTTTGGTCTGAAAAAGTGACAAATTCATCCTCTCAGTAAAGAATGTTTTTTAAATGTTTGAGGAAATGTTTAATTGTTGACAGGCATTGGAAAATCAGCATTATTTTAAGTGTTAATGCTTGTCTTTTGCTGTTTCATGTTTATTTAAACTCAGAAAATAAGTCATGATATCAACACTTTTATCTTTGCACATATGGTGGGGATAGTTTTCCATGCCCTCAGCTAGTTCTCCCGCGCATTCTGGAAGGCTACTCGAGAGATCTTTTCCTTCATGGTTTATGATCTAGTCAGGTGAGGACCTAGAACCAGTTAACTTCTCCCAACCAAACCAGCAACTCTGGGAGACAAACCATTCCTCTGTTTAGCAGAGGTAACACACAGGATTTTTCTTCTGCTATAGAAGAGAACTTGGTGTTTCTTAGTGGTTTTCCAGGTAGGTAAAATTGCTTTTTTAGGGGTCTATTGACTTAGGTTTGTATTTCCTGCAATCTAGACTCCTGGGAGGATTCCCCTACTTCTTGCCCATTGTACTCTGTTGAGTGTGCATTGAACTTTGAAACTGATTCAACATGATCTGCTGTCAGCCTCTTCCCCTTCCTGTACCTCCCTTCGCCTTCCTGGGGGAGTAGGGTTCCCAAGGGCACTTCACGTTCCTTATCTTTTTCTGCATGCCAGTTTGAAACCAGTGATATATGTGTGGAAAAGCCAACAATGCTTTGATAACTAATGTATGTAATAAACTGGCAAGTTTTGTATTTCAATTTATTCCTCAAAATACTCCCTCAGTTTGGAAGCACAATGTCCCCTAACTCCTTTCTGCAGAAGCCAGACGGCTCCTCAAATGCCTTACCACAAATAAATCATTTAAGTATCTTCTGCTTGTCTTATAGCATGTCTTGGCCAACAGTACCCTTTCCTGTCAATCTTCACTAATGGCTTGTGTTGGGTGGAACCTCCTGGGAAAGAAATGGGTTTATCTTAAAAAGTTGATGAGAGCATCTCCTATATCTCCGATGTGTGTCATGGAGAGAGATTATTAAATATAGAATAAATAACAGACAACTGTGTTACTGGGCTTTAATTCCGTTGAGGGGTTCTGTTTTTTAAAAGAGGATTCAGTGCTCATGAAAGCTGTCAGTCTGAGGTCACTGGAAACCGAAGTGGTCTTTTAACCCACAGATTGGGTGTGGTATTGGAAAGAAGTGGCAAGCTCTCCCATACTGTCCTCACCTGCAGTGCCTGGATTTATGCTGTAGCCAGTCCACACAAAGGGAGTATCGGGGCAGGTCCAGCTGGTGAAATGGAGTTTAGTGCAACTTATCAAAAACCAGCTCTGAGCGGGCTGGTACCTCCACATGCCATGACAATATGTACAGAAGCATTAGCTGAGGTCCCAAAACTGGGCTCATTGCTAGACTGCGGTCAGCCCTCCTGGAGCTGCACTGATGGGTGTGCACAGGCTCTCAACAGCAGACAGGCACTGTACTGCGGGGACAATAAACCCAGTGTCGGGGAGTCTATAAAGACCATGGGCAAAGCGTTCCAACTCAGAGGACTCCTCTTATCTCTGTGTTAGGCTAAGCCATAGGGAGCCTCACACTGCTCAGGCTCAGCAAGATCTGTGGCATATTGAGGCTTACATTTTAAGCCTACACCTTTATAGCACAAGGCCTATCAATTAATTTACCTACTCTTGTGTCAACTTTGGCAGTTTTATAAATTGGAAAAAGAGATTCATGATCTAAATCCAGCCCCTCGCTCTGCAATGCATTGATGCCTATAATTCCTCATAGAAAATATCTTTCCTGAAGTCTGCAATGTGTTATAATCTCTAATTATGAATATGTTCACAGAATTTGTTCATCTCAAGATGCACTTGCGCATCTGTTATTTATGCACCATACATTAAACTTTACATATAGCTTTAGAAATATTTCTGCAGATGTGCACTTGTACTTAAAAGACCATAGAAAATGATATGTTAAGCTGCATGATGAGGTCCTCAGATAAGGATTATAAAGTACTGGAAGGAGCACCATCTTTTCCCATGGCGGAGTTGTAGCGAGGGGTTACAGCTTTGGGTGGTGGAACGGGGTCTCCAGAGTCATGACTGCAGACCATGCTGCAGTCCACTTGTACATGTGGCCGTTCATCCCTCTGCCTCACAGTGAGCCTGTGGGCTGTGTGTCTCTGCTGTCAGGTGTGGTGGAGCTTGGGGGTCCTGCCTACCTTCGAGCCCAGACATAGATTGTGTTTACAGACTCTGGGTCTTCATGACAGGCAAGCGTGGTATTGAGGGCACCCTCAAGTTGCCCTTTGAAGATGTTACAGCAAGAAAATAGTGTATTTGTGAGGGCAAGAAAGTCTGGCACTGTTCGAGAGAGACTGTAAACTTATTAGGGAGGCTGAACTTTATGTTTAAATTGCACATAATGCAGTGGGGACTGGTCACTGCCTGGCACTTTTAATTGCTGCTGTAATAATAATAAAAAAAAACCAGAGTCACTGTTCTGTATGCAGCCATATAAAAAATGATAAATTGTTATTCTACTTGTCTTCCTAATGTAAAGTAATGCTGTCAGTATGGAATTTATTTAACTGGAAGATAAATCCTCAAATTATTACCTTAGAATCTGAAGGGGGGGTGGGGTGGGGGGGAATGCAATTAAAGACTAGCCACTACAAGAAAATTACAATTAAAGCTAATGATGTATCTTTAAAAAAACCCATACCAAATATTGGAGGGGAAATAAATACATGGTCTCTGGGCCATGTGAGTCCCAGGACATAAATGCCATCTTAAAGCTGTGACTGCTTCAGGACTGTAATGTCTTTCTGACAGTGCTTTGCTGAAATGGAAGCATTAACTATTATGCTTCTACCAGATTATTTTATGTGTTAGGCTTCCTTGTGCAAGCTACCTAAGGATGAACATCGTTCATGGAGAGGACCATTGCAAGATTGTGAGCGTCTTTCTAAAGTACTGAGGGTCCTTCATTCCCACTGCAAGTTAATGAGGACACTGTACCAGAAAGGAATACAAATCTGTTGTTGGGGGGTTTTTTGTGTGTGTGGTTTGTTGGGGCTTTTTTTCCTCTGTGTGTATGCTTCTGTGCTTTACAAACAAAAGCTTTTTCTCCATGGAGGGTGAAGAGACCAACACAACTATATAATGTGACCCAGCACATTGATGCCCCAGCATCACCTCAAACAGATATTTGTTTGTTAATCTGGAAAATAACAGTGTGTTACGATTACAGTGCTACATGTTTTCTTTTCACCTTACAACACTGTTTTGCTTTTCTTGCTGTTTATGTTGTGCCGGATAATAGAAATACCTGAAATATTTGGAGATGGACTGAAAAAAAGTCTTCCTTGCTTTGCCTTGAAGCACCGTATCTTTATGGAATCACAGAAGCTGGAGATTGTAAAGGCCTTTTGGGTCATTGGAGCCACCCATGTGCAGATGCTGGATTAACACCCTTTTCTTTTCCTGTGAAAGCTGCTTGTGATATGGTGGTGCAAGGAAATTTGCACTTTAATAGGACACATTTTCATAAAGGCCTAACCTGATTTTGTCTCCGTTTATAGTCCAGATATATACAATGCTATACAGGCCATATGAAATTACAGAAAGAAGTTCTGAATGATGTAGGAAATGAAAAATTCATCACAAAGAGCTAGGAGGTAGCAGAGCTGTGCTCTACTTTACCTTTTGATATTAAACTCAGATATAGCCAGTGAAGAAAACCGGACTCGAAAGGTGTCAAGCAAAAATAAACCCGTAAGAATAAAACTAAGACAAATAAAAAACTGATTTAAAAGCTTTTGGTTTAGCATATCTTGAAAATGTTCATTGTGACTCATAAAAAAAAAGCGAACCAACCAAAAAAACAAAGAACAAAACCCAAAAAACCACGCTTCCAGCTGAAGGTAGCACTTCTAAATGTGGCTTTGTTCCAAATCAAGACTAACTGAAAGGGCTTCTGATAGTTCTGGGAAGTGCTAGAGTATTCATGCCAGAGAATACTGCTTGAGTTTTTTGTTGGATTTTGGTTGGGTTTTGGTTTTTTTACCCTGCAAGGGGGTTGTTCTTGAGCTGATAAGTAGCATATGTAGAATTTATAACTGGTGCACAAAATAAAAAGTTATCTTCTCAGTCACTAGAGGTGGCCTTTCAAGATAATATCAGGTAAAAGGTAGGTATAGTTAATATTTAACACATCATTACTGCATGTAATCTGACCTGGTTTACTTCCATCCCATTGTGTAAGCATCCCACACTCTTTTAGGGGAATAGTTGATGTTAGCAGTTTCTAGTACACACTACACTGTCCTTCTCCGTTTGGCCACACATATTTGTTAATTGCTTGCAGAACCCTTAAAAATTATTTTCCTGTTGGCAAAGAACTCATGGACTCCTTCTCAGGCAAAGTCCATGCTGCACGTGGAGGAGACTGAGGAGGAGATGTATTAAGGCTAGGCATGTTCTTCAGCACCTTGCAGAATTAGATCCTTAATCATCATCACCATCAACTGCTACTGCTTACCTGCTCTCCTTGCAAAATGTGACTTTTTAAACGTGCAGCCCTGGGACTCTGTGCTGGTCAGCAAAGCACCCACACTGAGCAATGTTCTCTGCTCTCTGCATACACATTAATTAAAATCACTGCTGTAGCTCCAGTCCTTTATGCATTTGCTAGTGAGCACCTGCATTGAACATGTGGGATTCTAAACTTCACAGGCTAGATAGCCTCGCATAATTTCTGTGGTTTTTATAGGCAATTCTGTGGTGATCAAACTACTGGAAAGGCAGACCTGTGTTGACCTATCATTTCCCCCCCGCTCTCAAACATCATATCTAAGATTTCCCTTGTGGGTGGCCCTTCTTTCTTTTGTGCCATTGTTATTTCTTCATAGGTGGTACCTGACAAGTCCTTTTTTACCCTTAGAATTTTTTGTTCAGAATCCATTCACTTCAAAATATCATTACCATTGCAAACAAGAAAATGTGTTTATCAGAAACTGCAAACTCCTTCAGGGCCTCATAGGATTAATCACGGTTATAAAGTTTTATTAAACACAATTTTTGTTTAATGACAAGCTCCACCAGTCCTTCCCATTCCAAACCAATCCTGTCCTAAGGGTGTATCTAGCACAGCAGATTGTTTTCAACAGACTCTCAAGACAATCCCTATTACTTTGTCATGCACAGAGATATTTTTCTTCCTGGATAATTTGAACTTCCTTAAAAATCACATCTGTTTCATACTTTATTTATTTGTAATTTAAATCCTTAAATTGAATCTTTCATTACTAACATCTGGGCTTGAAATGCAGCCCACTTGAAAAAATACAAATTTTATTTTATTTGTAGTTACCCCCCTTCACTCAGTAGCATTGGTACAAACATTCCCTGGCCAGAGGCAAAACAGCCGGGTATCTTAAAGCTGTGATGCCGTACCACGTGTAATATGGCTCACTTGAATGTCCCTGAAGTGACTGGCAATTTGCCCAGAATTAGACTGAATGCAAGTAATAAGCTGTAGAAATTCCACAATATTGACAATTAGATATCTCTATACAGCAGCAGCTGTGTATTGTTCTCATGGTATATTCCTCTCAAAGCACCTCCTAAAAAAGGGGGGAAAAAAAAATCCTGGCAGAAGGTTGCAGGCAGCAGAAAGGTAATATACATTGTATGAAATATCTCAAATTCAGATTAATAGGAATGTTTCTATCAGTACAGTTTTCTACTGGCTAAAACAAAATGCTGAGGAATTTTGAGTTTATAATACCACATCTGTACTGCAAAATTTCTCCATTTTAAATGTTTTTTT
>NW_010389924.1:22590-27769 GCF_000710305.1 Buceros rhinoceros silvestris | reverse complement strand
TTTATGAAAAGGAGGAAATAGGAGTATGGACTCGCCTTTGGATGCTGTTCGGGAAAAAGCTTAGCCAGTCATTTTGAAAATTGCCCCCAAAACAAAAAGAGACATTAGTGTCCTGCACAATGGGGTCTCTGCAAGATGTAGCAGTATGGCCTGGAAGGCAGAAGCAGGGTTAGAAAAAAAGCTTGAATTTTTTTACCTGATTTGTGAAAATTCAGATGGCTCTGAGGGTCTTGCTGGAATAAATACATTTATTTCCTATTAATTCTCAATTCCCTCACATTTCAAAGTTTATTTGTCAGCCTTTCTATGGAAAATATGGCAAATTAATTAATTGAACGTTTATTTTATTTTACTCACAAGAAGCAGCTGCCCACAGTGGATGGATTCAGATGTTGCTTTTTAAACCGTACTTTTGAAGTTTGCATTACGGACTATTCATCTTTGATATTTTGCCCAGTGGATATCAGTGGAGCTTGTTTCTGTCAGCTACTTGTCAAAGCTTGTCAAACTTTGGTTTTGGTATCTGCCTTTATTGTAATAGAAATAATAATTTTTTAAATAAGCTGCGTTTTTTTTTTCAGAAGTACCATAAAACTGAGGCAACAATAAGATGTCAAGTTTTATATTGCAGATGCTAATTTATCAAGCTAATTACCAACAAAATGCAACTAAATTGCTGATAATCTTGAGACTGATTAATTCAGCAGCAGAGATATTGACGAGTATTTAAAGGTTAGGAATACGAGTGTTATGATGCAGGATCCCCTCCCTATTTCGGTGCTTACCACAGAAGAATTATCTCGGCACTGCATGGCATACACATTTTCACAGATACGCGTGCTGTATGACAAACAAATTGCTGGAGAAAGGAAAGGCCAGTTTGTGCATTTCTCTCACTGGTGTGACCACGCCAAGCATTGCCGAAACAGAGGGAAAGGTTCAGCATGGCACTGCGTATTCAAGTTTCCCAGTCCTGACATCCGTCACTCTGGCTCCTGACATTTTCATTTCCTCTTCTATATTGCCTGCCTTTGTGCAACTTCCCTGCCTTTCTGCTGCTCTCCCCTCGAAAAAAGAGAAAAAAAAAGCACTGCACAAATGCAAGCACAATAAAAGATTGTGACTTAAGGTCTTCTCCAGCTGCAGGGGAAGGGTAGGCGATGCCTGAACCCATCAGTCCTTTGGTCAGAAATAGTGTTACCTTCTTGGGCAGTGGGGAGAGTGTTTCTTCCAGGCTTTGTCCCAGCTCTGCCTCCTCTCCTCTGGGCATTGAGGTTGCTGAGTCAGTGCCGAATGAGGTCAGTCATGAGGCCTTTTTCTCAGAGCTGGAGACTGGGCTGAAATGGCCTGAAATTCCATCACTTGGGCCCTTCTTCTGCCAGCAGCACAATGCTGGGTCCCTTCAGTGCCGAATGTGCACCAATAAAGGAGGTTAAAAAGCAGGTTCATTAACTGACTCCAGCACTGAGTGAGTTCCTTTTATAACCTGTGTTATCAGCAGAAGTACAAGCGTGGTGTGGTGAGGAATGTGATTATGGACGAGATTTCCTGGGAGAGGAATTAGCTGGCTCTGGTGGCAAACTCCATTGTAATGAGCATGCTGCCATCTTTATGAATACAGTTATAGACATACTCCCACAGCCCTGAAAAACGCAAAGCTCCTCTGCCTCGCCACGCAGCACCAGCCAGGTTCTTGAAGAGTTAATATGCAGTTTACTATTGAATAACATAAAATGAGCTGTAAATAATGTGATGATATGTATTGTTAAGCTACATATACTGTACCAGGTGCAAGTACTCCCACTCCTCACTTAGATATAATCTGGGGCAGTCAACAAACACAGATGTATTTTAACAAAAAGAGAGAGAGAGGAAAAAAAGATAAAGAAAGGATGAACGAGAGAAAAATTAAAACATATGTAAGATAATTTAACAGAGATAACGATCCAGGTAAAACCTGGCCTATTTTTCAGAGCCACTTTAATGTGCTGTGTGAAATACAATGGCATTTTGACTTGTTTTTGGAACATGCGTGAGCCAAACACGTGTGGAAACACCTTGACAGGCCTTTTTGTATAACTACAAGAAAACTGATAATCCTAAATCAATTACGTGGGGGGAAATATGAATCTTTGAATACTAGTAATTATAATGGTTATTTTTCACTTTTGTAGCACCTGCAAATGATGCACTGTATATATAACAATGATTCAAAAAGCCCTAATTAACTGTTTATTTTTTTCTTCTTGTTTGCTGGCTGTAACCAGGCTGCATTAATTGACAATTTATATGTGTGTGTGTATATAGATATAGATGTGTATTCTCTCCCCACTGCTGCCCACCTCAAAAAAAATATTTTCTATTACATCTGACTGCCTGAAAATCACACGTTACTGAATTTGCCTCTTCTAGGTCAGTTCTTAAAGCCTATCAGAGACTTTTTGCTGAACTGCTGGTAACACTCAAGAGACAGAAAAACATGGTAGAATATGCTGGGCTCTGTTCTTACCTAGTGGGGACAACCGCAGTCCCTTCTGTAGGGCGGTGACATGGCTCCTGACTAATAGTGCCAGTCAGAATTCCTAACTGCTCCTACCAAATGCAAAAGAGCTGATTTTGGAAGACCTCCAGCCTCAGCTTTCCACTGCTGATAGATTACTCTCGGCTATTCATGGAGCAAGATTAGCCTGACCAACATGAAGAAAACTCTTTGTTCCGTGTCATTACCTAGGACGGATTGAAGCGTGCTAAGGCAAAGCTGCATTGGTGAGCTAAATTCATACAGAAATTGGATCAGCAATTATTCCGAAATTATGCTATTATGGTCAAAGGGAGTGAGGGCAGCAGATTTGTCAGGGTTCTAGGTAGGGAATGTGAAACGCAGCAAAGCTCAGCGGAGGGAGCATGGGGGACAGCTTGCGGTAGGCACCGTTAGGATTTTTAATGTGGGTGCGAGCTCGTGGTTGCCATAAAAGCAAAGCACATCGGAGCTTTGTATTGAAATGAAAATGCAACTGTGCCTAGGCAGTTGCCAAAGGGTTCTGAGCCTTGGGTAGGCACCACGCACTGCGGCAGCTCCAAAGGCATTGGGAGCGAACTGCCCAGCGCCTGCAAGGAGGCACAACAGCGCCACGCAAAGTGAGCGCAAGATGGCTGCTGTAACCATCTGCAGGACATCAAAGTCTGCTGCCTGATGGCAAGTGGGCTGCCAAAGCTTCTAAAGGCTTTGGCGCCTGCATGTAAATCGGATGCAAACTGTCCATCTGCTGCATGGCACAAGTGACAGCTGATTCTTTTTGCAGTCCGTAAGATGAACTAGACCTAAGCCAATCCGTCCCTGTTCCTAATCACACAAGGTTTGTCCTACCAGTTTCATTAGCCAGACACACGAGATACAGTATGTGGTTTTTCATTTTGCTTGGTACGTGACACTATAAAAAACAATGCTGGGGATGGGCTGTGAAACCAAAGGGGACACACTGCTGCTACTGCAGAGAAAGCATATTGGCAATGTTCAAAGCATATTGGGGCATAACAGTAGTCTAAAAACCCCAATATGGATTAGGACAGCTGACCAGATGTCTTGACTGACATTTTTTAACACGATTCAAGGGTGTCCCTACAGTACATAAATGCAAACTATACATCTGTGTACTTTTTTTTTTTCCACTGGAAATACCATACACGGATGCTTTGATTGTTGCTGACAGCTCCCGTGTGAGGAGAAGCCTTACAATGCCACAGCTCTGGTCTTCTTCTCTGAGAAGCTTGCTGGAAAAAGTTTGACTGGTTCTTGTGCAAACAGGCAAGAGAGAGATGTTGTCTTTGGCAGAAAGTTACCTACCTCCTTTCCTCATCAGATGGGTAGTGGGAACTCGCTGGGATGCTGTGTTGAAAGTGGGGGATGAGATGTGATATACTGTTATAATAAGGTAATGTTGTTCTTTTCTAGACTGATCTCAAATTTAGAAAGCAGGATTACTATCAAAATGTAATCACTTAGCTGCACAATTGTTTGTGAGAGGGAGAGATCAGGAATGGTTGGGGAGGGGGAAGTGCTGCAGGTGTATTGAGAAGCAAGGAACAAGCAGTGAAAAAGCAAAGAAGTTTCTCATGTCTCACTTTACAGTTTCCAGAGGAGGAGTCAAAAATGAAATGTAGACCCCCTTCTCTTCCCAGCCTCCTCATCACATTAAACGTGAGATGTGACAGTGTTCAGTCTGAATCAGCGCACCGAGCCTGGACCGCCTGCCCTGTGCATTTGTGTAAGCCCAGCCAGAATTGCTTCCCTCAGTTTATAAGGAACGTTTCATGTGCTTACTTCCACCCATCCATAAAGATGTGTTGGTACTTCGTCCTCTTCCATCGCGTGTTGTGCATTGCTGGCATGGGATTAGGAGTGGGTAGGAAGCCAGTATGCATACCTGCCTGTCCAGCAGCAGCTTGAGGCATGGCAAATGTCATTATCACTAACAAAAGTTTATTCCAAAATACTGTTCTTTGCCCTTGCCCCAGCCTCAAAGTACAGGGAACACTGAAATCTTGCCTTCGTCAAACGGTGAGTAGTGTAATAAGCTAATTGCAGACTCTGTCCCCACTGGGCTTCAGCGTGGAATCCTGTCTCCTCTGCTGATGCTCCTCGTTAGCATGTCAGAGAGGGCAGATTTATAGTGTTTGCAAGGACATAACCAAATAGACTAGTTGGTTTCAGTGTGTACTCTCTGGTTTCCTGGTAAATGTAAAGTGGTGTCTAAATTTATGTTTGCTTTGATCCAATTGTTTCCTTTGTAAACCTTTTCTTTTCCCAGCAACCAGCTCCAAACTGCATGCAGAAACAAAAGAAGCCTTTATAAAGCAAAAGGCCCCGTAGTATCAGTGAGGCTGCAGATAAAGTTCTGCCCAGAATCTGCATCTACTCTTTCTGTGTTGCCGCTGCTTGGCTGCACACTTTATGGAAACAAAATTCTTATTTAACACTTTTGGTAACATAAAGCTTGTGCCTGCCAGTGATAAAATTTACTGACACTTAAGTTCAGCTTTTATGTACCCATTCAGATTTGAAGCGTACCCTTAAAAAAGGGACTCTCCTGTGACTTCTGTTACCTTTGAGCCTATACAGATATTGCGTAGTTACCCCAGATCTAGCTCTGGTGACTAAGATGAGTATTTGAGTATACAG
>NW_010389924.1:3361-22446 GCF_000710305.1 Buceros rhinoceros silvestris | reverse complement strand
GTTTCTCTGTAGAACTGTTGAATGATAAAAATGATGCTGCAGCGCGTCCTGGGACTGGAGGCCCCCTGGCTCAATCCCAACTCCTCGCTGCTGCGGTGGTGACACCAGAGGATCTCACAGAGGCAGCAAACTCCCAGAGTCCCCCCCCACCCCCCTCCATTCCCTGCCTGCAGATGTCCTTTTTGTGGCCCTGGAAGAGCAGGCCACTGCTCATGGCCTGCGTTCTCCCAGGCTGAACCCCTCAGGGCAGAGGGGTTGCGGGCATCCCCAGCTGTGCACAACCTTCCGCTGCTTAGGGTGGTGACACTGCCCCGTGGGAAGGCATTTTCCGCTGTGCAGGTGAAAGCTGGGATGCTTGTGACAGCAAACGGCCTGTTTCTGCTCCATCTCGTTCAGGCATCAGCTGATAGCTGCTATGTCGGTCACCCACATTAAGAGGGTGGCAAGAATGAAAAATGAGGTATATGGGGTTTTAAAGGAGGCAGTGTAAGTCTATGAAAAGATAGTTGTCTACGTTCCTGTGAACAATAATCAAAAGAAAACTATTCTTGAACACAGAAAATCGCTCTTGGTCTGTGTGGTGATAAGCACCTACATACCCAAAAACTAAATACTCGCTAGCACTGGCAAGCTACTGATAATGTGTTAACATGGCATTTATGCTTATATTGTTAACTATAAAACTGGTGATATGAACTAGGTAAAGTGCTAATAGAGGACATTGAACTGTGGAGTTACATCACAATTCATTTGTCTTTCCCAAAATTACCTTCCTCTTTGCTGACTGATGGAAAATCACAGACGTGAAAATGTCCTGGATGGAAAAGATAGGATTTTTCCTTCTTTTTGGTTCTGTGTATATCCTGTGACTTTTGGAAAGCGCTTGAGATATTGCAGGTATTTTACTGCTGTAGGTCCTACTGTAAATATGCACTAAACAGACATGTGTATAAATTGCTATCATGCTGTTGCATGGATATATCAGCTTACAGTCCCATTTAGATTCTCTTTGTCTTGCTATTTTCATTCTATTCAGGAACTGAGCATCAAGGTGGATATTTAAAATATGGCTTTTGATTTACTGATCTACAAATATATCTCTGACCTCCACACACGGGCTATTAAATCCCACTGATTCGTCTTCCTGGACTTTTCTTACTATTTCCATGAGAAAGCCTATTCCTACAAACTGGTCGGGGATTTTGAGCCAAAGAAAATCTCCGACCTAGGAATGTGCCTGTCACCAATGGTTATTGGAATACCCACTTGTTCATGCTAGACTTCTAGCTCAGCATCTCTGTGAAAGTAAAACACATCACAACATCCACTTCAGAGTAATTCTGAGAGCCTCTGAAAAGTACTGTTCCCCACATCTCTGAAAATAAGAATTAACACTACATCTTGACATTAAATTCAGAAACATAAATAACCTATTTGCTAAGGATGCTCCATTTGTTCCTCATTCCAGAAGCCTTACTTAAAGCATGATAAAGGGAAAAGTAACTCGCTTACCTCTAATGTAAAATAATGTAAAATGAGGGTGCACCTACTGAATATGCAGGTGGTGAAACCACACTGTGACCTAAAGGCCACAAGGTCCGAAAAAAGGGGTCAAAAGGAGTGATGGGAGGCAGAGGTGCGTACGTGCTGGTGGTTGTCTGCAGTCCTCATTGCAGACTTGTCTGGAACCCGTGCCAATGGTGCCTCAGCAGAGGGGCCTCTTAGTGTTTTTCTCCCTTTTACTGCAATGAGGCTTAAGGCACAAATGGGGAAGAAGGCTCTTAACCATGTAAAAGCAGCATTTTCCCTTTTTTGATCTCAGATCAGATCTATTCTTTATTTTTTTTTTTTTTGGTCATCAAATGAAAGAACTCGATCTTTGATGTTTTATACCCTGCTGTGACAGAGACGGTACTTTCTGCTTTTCACAGTCTAGTAGTTATGAGTGGTGCAGTAAATACATAGGGGTAAGGTCAAGTACTTAGGGATAATAAATGTGCTGAGATATATATATTTATTAAAGCATGAATATTACACAAAAATTTAACAAAATCATCTAGCTGTCTCTCTGTCCATCCATCCACCTGTCTATCCAATACCAAGGTTATTTACATAGTACAAGGTCTTTAAATTCTGCAGAATATCTCTCTGCCATCTAAACCAAGGGCCAAATCCTATTGTCCTCAATCCGTTGCATTCCGGCAGCCTCCCTCTCTATGGTGTCTTTGCACCCTGACAGAGATGCAGTGCAGTCTGCATGCTGGTCCTGAGCTAGAACACACTGTTGCTCAGACTTGTCAAAAGGCTGATTTGGATCCGTTCTTTGCACTGCGGCAGTCCTGTGCGATCCTTGCTTCTCATCTCATACCAGCTCCTTTTGGGCTAGTTTTTGTGCAGTGTTAGCATAGCACAAGGGTTTTTTTCTTGTGGAAACAAAGTGGCTCCTGACAAGATCGGGGAAAACATTTGAGACACTGCTCATTGACATTTTACCTGAGGAAAAAGAAGATTACAGCATACTCAAAGTAAATCACACAGCAAAGGGAATGTCCTCATTTTAGATTGCAGAGCAGAGAGCCTGTGTGCTGCAATTGCTAAGGTAATGGTTGCTGCTGCTCAACTGTTTCCTCGAAATGCAGTCACTCTGCCTTTTTATTTTTGGGCACTTTTGCATGCATAATGATATCCATCCATTTAAAGGCAAATGTCCTCTTAGTTTTAATGGGCTTCTGTTCATGGAATACTGGCAGATACTGTCTTTACTTTGATTATTTTTTCCTTTTTGTAATTCAGAGCTAACCATTGACTTGGCATGACTCTTCTGGAGGCACAGGGTACCTGTGCCCCCCAAGCAGCTGCTCAGCATCTTCCAGAACCGTGCTGCTCTGTGTACATTATGGAAAGATACAAATTTTTATGGTGTAAGTGTTTTTACAGTGGATTTATCACATAAATAAGGAATGGAAGAGACCTTGCTGGTCTGTTAATTTACCTCCCTGTAACATTAGATTATTCTCTAGAGTGCGTTTTCTAGATCCATGGACAGTCCAGTTTTAAATGTTGCAAATGATAGGGTTTGCACATCTTCTTGCAGGTGACTTCATAGCCTGTATGGACTCAGTGACCTTTCAAATATTTACCTGCCTTCTTCTTACTCACTTATTTTTTATTTAAGTTGGCATGATGCATATGTGTATTCAATTTTTAACTGTCATTTACAATCTATTGTCTCCCTGCCTGAGAACATTTTCAGGCCTTTCCAAATCTCTCTCCTTTTTGCCACTATCCTTTCCTTTTAATTCCTCCTGTCAAATTAAATGCTTTGTGGTTTTAAAACACTTTTTTTTTCTTTTCTATTGTCAAACTCAGCCCAATCAAGCACAGCCTAACCTGTTGCCTCTGCACCCAGTGTTATGTTCAGCACTTCCGCGGGGCGATACTGTTTAATGCGTGATGCAAAGGCTGAGAAGACGTAATTACAGAATTATAAAGAACTGAATCCTTTCCAGGTGTCCATTTTACTTACGTAGCAAAATATGTAGGAAAACAGTGCATTACAGAAAAAGCACAACCCTGAGAAGCAAAGTTGCAAGTAATGATTAGCCAGATTTAGTACTTTCTTTTCTTTTTCTAAATTAAAATGTGAGACATTGCTTTTCTCTTCACTCACTATGAGTACCTCCACTTCCTGTACCTCCCAATTAAACATTATGTGTGAATTTACCTCCTTTTTCAGATCATTAGTAAAGTTTACTGAGTTAGATTCCAAACAGGCTTTTAGAGTATATGATAATTGTAATATTTTATGTTATGGTACATCTTCAAAGCTGGATTTAATGAGTCACAGAGCCTACCTGTAAAATTGTGTCTGGAATGAGTTGAAAGTGGAATCATATTTTTTAAAAACAAAAATATTTTTTGCAGAAGCTCTGAGTAAAAAAAAAAAAAAGGCAATATTTCTTAAATCTAGCTATCTCCCAGCTTTGCTTTTCTGCATTAATTTTTTATTTAAAAGTATTTCATTCCACTTGGCTTGCAAACCTCATAATAAAGTGCTTGTAGGATCAAAGGAAGCTATTTTTATCGTATTACCTCATTTCTTTTATTAAAATAGAGAACAGCTTTAAAAGTTATACACTTATTTGGTCAAAATGATAGGAGCCCTAACCATATGTCCAGTATTTTTTCTGAGGCACAAAGGATGTTCTAAGCTTTGGGTGACAGTCATTTAGGGGTGCACGGGACCTCATCTGGAACAAAGCAATGCCGCTTTTTTGTGCAGTGCAGAAACTCTCCATGGTATTTTCAGAAATCCTGTCTCTTATGCAATAGCAATATTTTCATATGATGTAATTCCAGAATAAGGGCCGAATAAGGGCCTTGCCTTTCATTTTATTCATCGCGGTGGAGTTTAGGGTGCTCGGGAAATGAAGGCCAGGGCCCTAGGTAATAGTCTATTCAGGTCAGGAAGGCTAATTAATATGCAGACACTAGCTACGTTTCCAGTGTTGTGTTGGAAGACGTGGTTTATTTGGTCAATGACAACTGCAATCTGATGGAAAAGATTCAGCCTTCCGAATGGCAATATTGACTTGCATGTACTGCTATGAGAGGGTGAGGATTGTGTGCTGTATACATTCCAGGATAATGCAGATTTTTTACAAGAGGTACACCTGGAAGAGAAAGAATCCATATTATGCACTGGTCTAAAGATGAGGAGGGAGAAAATTTGAAATTTATTCCATCATTCCTTTACAGATTTCCCATTAGACTTTGAATAAAGCATATATAGCCCTTACAAACCATGCTCATCTGTTAAAAATGTGTCACAGTAACCCCTATATGTGTGTTTAAAAAGCAGTGGGAAATTCAGTGAGAAAGGACTGCAGTAACGTATGTCTTAGAGAGAGACTTCCTCTCTGTTACTCCTTTTGGAAGAAAAAAATAAAAGCCTTATTGGGCTCAGAAGACAATTCTAGGTGCAATGTACCATGACATATCAATCTTAGATAACACAATAAGATACTGGCAGGGGACTTTGTGACTAATACAGTTCTTGATCATGAAAGTTGTCTTAGTGGCTACAAGGTCATTCAGGCACTCAGACTGTATTTGCCTACTACTTGTTTACATGCAATCGTGCACCCACGCGCCACCGCTGGCCAAGGGCAGAGGCACGCGCCAGTGGAAACACTCCAGCCTGAATATTGCACCAAACACTTCATCTCAGATTAGGCCCTGCTATCTTTGTTCAGTTGTGTGGAGCACAAAGTAGTTTAGTAGGTTAGAGCCCAGTTCATCAGGAAACTTCCCAAGCTTGGTTCTCCCTGAGGACAGTGAATGATTTAAACCTTACTTATAGCTAGGCTAGCAGTCAGCGATTTCAGTGTGGAACACATGGTTCATGGGTCTGGCATGGGTCTGATCTCTGGACTGTACTCCTGTTAACCTCACAGAACTCGTAATCGCTGAGCGCAGAAGCAGTTATGTACCCCACCATTTAAGTGAATAATAGATGGCCCCAAATTTTTCCGTCAGCTGTTGCAGGATTACAAAAGGTACCTGCAAAATGCTTCTGGTACAGGAACGGAAAATATGTCCTGCTCATAGAACTAAAACTACCAAAAGTGGCATCAATTGCAGGGTAATGCCAGAAGATGTATCAGTGTCTGTAACAATCTATTTCTGGAAGCCACATCACTGCAAACCATTTGTATGTTAGACTCATAAAGCTAGTTGTGGATTTAAAAGATGTTATTCTCATTAATGATATATAAGTAATGTGAGTCAAGACATAGCTTGTCACTTTAGCAGAAGAGAAGACAGTGGCTGCTCTGAGAGATGGTGTCTTCAGAGTGTGTACAAGAAGGTACTTCGTGAAAAACAAAAAATATCGGTCAGTTCTGCCCAATCCAAACACTATCTATTTACAAGTAGCTTTACATTTTAAAAATATATCCAAAGCCTAATAGCTAGAGGTACCGAATATTTTAGTTTATCCTGTCATTCACTGGTTCCAAAATACAGGAACAGAGAAACAACCTGGGATACACCCAACAGGGTGACCGAGGGCTTCCAAGCATCGGTGGAAACACTTCTGTTGACCTCACTAGTCAACCTCACTGAACTGGTTCCCAAGTTATTTTCGTGTTTGCAGTTTAAAACCTAAAGCTGATTCCTCTACCATGTGTTTCACCAGAAACAAACAAAAAAATCAGTAGCATCTGTGGATATGAAAATTACTTTTTTCTTATAAAACTAATAAATAGTACATACATTTTGTGTTGTTCATTGAAAATTCTTATAGGTTTAAACATTCATGCGTCCTCTAATTTGTATACTGTTTGCTGTTTTTCATCTAGAGGTAATAGCAGGGCAATAAATATATCTCAATTCAGTACATGTAGAAAAGAGATTGTTATAAAAATGTCTTTAATTTAGGTTTATTTACACAATGTTACAATGTAAAAGTCATTTATAGTTATATACATTTTTAAATTAGTACTACTTTATACTGCTAAAGCAAAGCATTTCCTTTTTTTTTTTTTGTTTTTGATGTTATTTGAGCAGACTTTTTTCCTGCCCTTCGTTAACATTTCAGAACATAAGTTGATTAGGAATGTTCTGAATTGATGGAGACTTTCAGTTTTGCTCTTAAAATTTAGCTCTTAAAGTACTTTTTTCTTTATAGGCTTTTGATATATTTGTGGCTGCATTTCGATTACTCAATATAAATAATGTCACTGGCCACTGGATAGACTTATATTTGTTTATAATAAAACCTGACGTATTAATTATTTCATTCAGTAGACAAGTATCATCATAAAGGCTGGGCTTATACAACATAGCAGACATCACAGCAAAAATCATAAATACTGTAGTTGTGTTTAGCTTGACAATGGCAGGTAATAGACTATCACTTCTGTTCCCTTAGCCACTGTATCCTTTTCTATCCATCACTCTTTATTGTTATTATCACACTTATTTCAGCATTCTTATATCAGCAGCCTTTAGTGACATTGCAAAAGCATGATTCAGAAAGGCTGAACTTTTAATTGTGATGAGAAATAAGTTAGCTTAATTATTTTATGTAAGTAGAAAAGATGTGGTTTGTTCTTCTTCCTAAGTCCTTCCTTCCTAATCGCAATTCAACACCCTTTTTAAGCATTGCTATGTATGAACTTCATGCTGCTAGACAAATAAATTCTTTGGAAAAATGCACATTTTTATTTGGAAATAATGCCATCTCTTTGTTAGATTTGCAGCAATCCTATTTTGCCTCTACTGTTTTTAAGTCGAAAATGAAAAATTATATAGAAGATGTTTGTGCATCATATTGTGCTGAATGGTATGTAGGTCAGCATGCTGCACCATAGCAGATAAGGCACAGTGAACAAGTGTTCTATGTACTTACAAGCAAATATCAGTCATAATAGAAGTAGACAGATCTACAAGAGCATTTTGGCTTAGGAAATGTTTCTTGTCATTAGCATTTAAAAAAAGCTATGAGATTCAGGCCTATCAGCACCGATTCACAGCAAAGCCTGGCTTGCACAGGTTGTTATCTGTTCAGTACAGAGGTGCAGCTGGTTAGCAAATGGATTTGCAGATTTTTTTTTTTTAGCAGGGATGAGTAAAAAGGCAAAGAATCAGGTACTTACAACCCATTCAGAATGTAACAATTTTGTTTGTGTTATAAACCAAACCTTCTGTTTTTTGCAAACTGCATTATTTTTAGAAACAGAACCAAGAAAAAACGACTGATTTAAAAAAAAATCTTTATTCATATTCCAGTTTCCCTAAGGGCTCCAATATCCATGAAGTAATACCAGCAAAGGGAGCAATGAAGACTGCAGACTTTCATGGTTCAGTTTACGTTGCCACTTTATTGTGTTAGCAGTCAAGTCAAAAGGCAATATCTAATATTTTTAATTTTTTATTTCTTCCTCCATATGTTCTCAGAAATGTGAAGGGGGAAATATATGAGTGATACCCTGATGCTATGTCTGAAGGTTAGGGCAATTTTTATTCCATGTAGAAGAGGAATCATTCCTCACTGAGATAATAATCAGGGCTGATACTGAAAGTAGCTCAGTCATACCTGAATTGTAGGGTGCTGTTCTGCACAGCTATTTGCAGGGGGTGGGGATGGGCTTCCTTTTTAAGGAAAGATGCTGTGCATGAGTTAATGAGACTGATTATCAGGTACATGAGTGCTTTTCTTCCTGTACGGCAGAGGAAAAGGCTATAAAGTGGATGGAAATGGTCCTCTGGGAATGCTTCCCTGGTCAGCATGGGCTTGGTGAAATGGCTGTATGGTTGTGTGTCCTTCTGCCAGCCCTGCGTGTAGGGGGAGTGACCAGCATATAGTGTCCCAGTAAGGATCATAGCTTCTACCTGAGCTTCCACCTGAGCTCAAAAGGACTGTGGGATGACTGCTGACCTGCCTCCAGTACTTGTTAGCTGAAAACCAGCTCTGTTGTGCATGAACTTAAGGACAAAGCCTGTATTTAGAACAAATGCATGGTTACAGACAGCATCTTTTCACCACGGAACTTAACCTATGCTGCTGGACTTACTTATGCGGAAACACGTTTCAGACACAGCTTGTGCTTTATTTTTAACAGCATCCATATTCACTGAAAGGAGGATGGGAATGATAGCATACCTGAAGATATGAGGGCTGGAGCAGTCTTCTAGTCAGTGTGCACGTGAGCTCTGTCAGATACCTGCAACTGAAACGTGACAGCTTGCCACACAGAGCCTGTCGGCACAGGCGCCAACAAACCAAGCAACCAAACAACAGCTCCAACATCCAAACAGTAAACACAAACGGGGCAAGCAAATCACCAAGCCTCCTCAACGTGGTTTTATCAAGTGATAAGATTGCTCCAAGTTTTAGAGCAGTGTTAAAAAGTGTTTCTCCTATGTATGAACCAAGCATTAACAGTTTACAAATTCCAGTCTTGGACGGTGTCCAAACAGGAAGGTACTAGAAACATGTACATTAAGGAGAGCATTGCCAAGTCCCTAAAAGCAGAGAACCAAAGCTTAGAATGAAAGGAATAAATACTAGTGAACAAGTATGAATGAAAGGATTTGATTGAATATGTAAGGACTATACAAATGCTGAAACTATGAGGTGAAATATAGAGTAAATATTTATATTGCTGACTTGGAAAAAGAAAAGAAAAGATATTTATGGGTGGACAAGTGAGAGCAGAAAGAGTCATGAGTAAAGTACCATGGAAAGTAGCTAAGCAGCTAAGTATTTTGGCTTTGATTTTGCACAGAGAAATGCTTAAACTAGACAAATAAATATATCAGGTGAATATGATTCGGAATGGAGTACGTTGCTGCAGTTCTGCTTTTTAGGATACTGCTGCCTAATCCCATGTATTTTAGATGTGAATCTAGTGGTTCACTAGGTGTGACTCTCTTGACAGTATTTTCAGGTAAGAGTGGAAACAAGGGAAGAGCCTCCAAAATAAGTTACTTATAACATCTACTAGTCTTCTGTAAAATTAGCTCAGATTTGCCAAGTCGAAATTATTTTCTGCATTTCCTGATCTAAATTCAGCTCACTGAATTTAATGGACACTCTGTGGGTGTAGCAGAGAGCAACTTTGGACAGGGAGCTACAAATAGGAACATCTCCATCATGGTTTTCTTACCTTGGTATCATAGATTGAGCATCTTACTGTTGACTATAGTAGCGGGTGTCTAGTAGTGCATACTTTGCAATTGATTGGCATAGCAAAGATCTTATAAAAACATAAGAGACATTTATAAGCCATAGCATCGATAAGGATCTCGTGCTTATTCATGGAAGATGAGCAAGATCCCCTGGCTCTTGCATGTGTTTAGTAACAACACATAATCTGGTGGACAGAAGGAGGTGAGAGAATTTTATGCTGATTTTTTTGGAGATTACTATCATATAGTATAAATATTGTTAATGCATAACCATATGGGAATCTCTGCATCATGAATTTAAAATTTTCTTTGCTATTGGTTTAATGTAAATTTTTCAGTGAGGTATTCGTATCTCTGTAGATTTTGTAAAGTATTAATTTAATGCTTGTCTTAACAAAGTTTATCTACTGATAGAAAATAGATTTCTTTACCCTGAAAAAGACAAAATAGGAAGTTATGGTTTTTCCCAGAACTGGCTGAAGTTCATGTATCAGAGATAAGAGCAGCAAAGATACTGAAACAGCTCAACAGAGACATGAAGATGTAGTGCAGGTGATCTGGACATAAATGGGAACATCAGAGATTTTCAAAATGGGTCCTTCTTCATAAATATAGCACGTCCTTTTCATTTGCTGCCATCTTTTCCTTTGCTACCACCTGTCTAAGCAAGTGACAGTATTTAACAGTCTGGGAGGTGAGCTGGACATTGCATGCAGAAACCCAGGGTCACACACACATGCAGAGGGAACCTTCCTTCAATAGGAATATATTTATAGCAATTCATCAAATTATGAAATGTAATTCTGTGCTAAAGCACAGTTTCAAGGGATGTTATAAGAAATGTAACCTACTTCAGGGCCCATTTGTAGATCTAATAATACCTTTTTTATAGTAATGGAGATATATTTGATTGTGCATTTAAATTTACAGAGAGTGTAACATTTCTATGAGAAAACAAGGATGGCATCTTAGAAATCAGTGAGAAAACTCCCATTCATTACAACGGGGCAGATTTTACCTGGTGAAGCTGTCATTTAAGCCAAAATTATTATTTTGCACTTAATGTGCCTAATTCAATGTAATTCTTTGTCTCTGTGTCACCATAAGTTTGTCATTTTCAGATTGCTGTGGAAAAACATGTCTGAGGCACACTAGAAGATAGTTTAGTTGTAAGATCTTGCATTAGTCACGAAGTTCATGGTTATGACATCTATTACCTTACTAAGAGACATGACCAAAAATCATTGCTAACCTCAGAGCACAAATTAACAAAATGTCGCTTTGCTCACACTGTGACATTGATCCCAACCCAGGGAAATAGATGGGAACAACAGCTGAAGACTCGGGTTGCATTTGCCAAGCACTGACCATATAGGCAGTGTTGCGTGAGGTGTGGGCAGCAGCGGTGGCCCAGGCAGCTGTGCGTGTTTAGCCCTTGAGTCTGCCCACTCTTGAAGGCTTCCTGGCACGCACCATGCCAGCAATGGCAAAATGAGGGAATGTCACCTGCAAGGGACGATATTCTCAAGATAACATTCATTGCTTCAACAGCTGCTACCTACAAAGAAGAGCTGCAGGTCCACTGGGGTAAAGTGAGGTGGGTGCAGAAATAATGCAGGTAGGGACAGCCTCTCGGGGAAAACAGAAGGCTGAATAGTTCACCATGTCTCTTCTCCTTAGGATCTACTAGTTGGTCTCATTGCCATCAAACCTAAGTTATCCAGCTCACTTCAAACCCCAAATACTCTCCATATCCCAAGGAATGCAAGGCCACGTGTTAGCTAAAGGGCAGCTGTCCTAGCTGCTCAGATAGGTGCTTTTGCTGTTACCATGGGTAAGTTTGTTAAATTACAATGTGATGAAGAGACACCGAGGAACATGATTTTGGTGTTGGAAATGAGGAAGTTCAGGATATTCAGAGCTGTTCTGTGTGTCAGTGATGATGTAAAGTGTAAAGTGTTTCCTTCTGATCTGCACTACTTTTCCCACTTACGCATGTAACGAATGAGAAAACACTGCGGGCCACGTTTGCAGCAGCATTGTGGCTGGCTATTTGTTTTTGGAAAATAGGGGTCAGAACATCAGCTGCTGTAAAATGGCGTTGTGCCACTGCGATAAACTGAGTTATAGCAATTTACACCAGCTGAGGACTTGGACCTCGATTTTTAGGGACATTTGATTAAACAATGTTAGAGCAAAACTCTGTCATAGGCAGTTCCACATTTTACCTGCAATGGTGATCTGTACCGTATGAGTCAGAGAGAGAAAAGTAAGGTAAACCAACAAAAGCAGGAGACAATTAATCTAATTAATGTCATGCAATTGGTTTCCAAAGGTGGACAAGTCAAGCCCACACATGTAAATAGAAATCCACTTAATTTCAAAAGCAGATCAGCAGAACTTGATCTTGCTTGCACCAGCACTGCTTATATCTTTGATATGAGTGACAGCAGTATCAGGGCTTTACTCACCACAGAGCTAAATTCAGCCTTACAGCAAGTGGAAGAAGAGGTGAGAGATGATAAGGAAGTACATGTAATTATCTCATTTTAGGTTTTACATCAATTCACTGTAGCTGCTTTTAAGTATGGTACTAAAGACTGGTAAATCAAATTCTTTTACTAAGGGCTGATGGAGGACACCTGCTTTTTCCTGTATTATGTAAAAGGCACAGAAAGAAAAATAAATAATGAAACAAAGAACATCTATTAAAAGGTGGTCAATGAAAAATTACTATATTCAAGAATGGAAAACAAATGCCAACCAGGTCTTTCCTTTTATGAATAAAGAATGTTGTACATATTGTCAGCAAGACAGCATAGACAGCATATTATTCTTTTAAACATTATGGGTTAAATTTTTAAAATCACACCTCCTTTTTGCTCAGAATATACTGTGACTGATCTAGAGTCAGTCAGAGGTAGGGTTTTCAGGATGTGTTCAAGTTTGAATTCTATTTTCATTCAAAACTGAGATTCATTTTCTCAACTCTTCTCCAAGAGATATTAGTGATGCTTACAGCATTGGAACAATGGGAAAAGAGGCCAATTTTGAGCAAATCAAATACTTGATGGCTACGTTATAGTTATTTGTGCTTGTAAAACTGCGGGTACAATTAAAGAAAAATGGCTAGGGCATCCCCAGAAAAGCAGATGTATTGCGGTGATTTGATAGAGTGCTTCGATATATGTCTGATAGCAAGGAGCAAGTAAGAGACTGGGCTAAGAGGAGAGGAAGAGGAGAGCTTAAAGGCAAAGGGAAAATACAATCCATCAAGCTAATGAATATTTAGGGAGGGAGGTAGTGTAGATACCCTTAGTAGGTGTGGTTTACAGGAGAAGATGTGTCTTCTAGAAGCTCCCAGGGGAAGGGTTGATTCCTAACCAAGCATAACTTGGGAAAAAAAGGGTTTCAGCCATTTGTTATCTTGTCTTCATGGGCATTTTCTAGCATTTTCTACCTAACGTTTTAGTCACACCAAAAAAATCCCCCATCTTGACCCCTGGATGCAGTCTTTCAGTTTTACCATTAGATCCCATCCCAGCAGCGCCAAAGCAACATAGCAGTATTTCCAATACCTTTCTCTGTTACCATAAGGTTTCACAGTAATCAGTTTTGGTCCATAATCATCGTCTAGAGATGTCCCCATAACTGAGTGGGACCTTCCAGAAATGAAAAGCAGCCTTCACTGGATAATTGGCTCAGACGGCCCTTTTGCAGGCTTCTTACTCATCCCAATTCCTTTTGGCTGTTTGCTCACACACAAACAATAGAAGGCACTATCCTGATGTGACACAAAGGCTTCCCAAAGTAATGCACTTATTCAGGCATTTTCAGGAAATAATAACATCTGAATTAAACAACTGCTGGATTGCAAATGCGGGAAAGCACATATACATGTGCACAAATATGCACTTTTAGAAATGCTCGTTTGGCAAATTAATTAACGAAAGACTCCCAAAACAAACATGCGAGTAGTGATTTATATAAAAAATATTTCCTTCTGATTATAGTGTAAATTCAGTGTAAACAGGGCAGAACAGGGGTTTTGATGAGAAGAAGGTGAACCCCTTGCAGTGCTGTGCTGCTCCTCAGCATGCAGTGACGCAGGAGTTCGTGCAGCTACTTTTTGGAATAATTGCCCACATTGTAAAACAGAGGCTTACAAGCTGGGTCTTTGTAATTTGCTTACAAAATTAACTGATTTGTGCACGTATTCCTGTAGATTCAAATATTTTATCATTATGGAGTGCAAGGCATGAAGGTCATTCCTGTGCTACAGCTCTCTAAAGTGTGTATGTGAGGTGAACAAAATGAAGTGAAAAAAGACATTTACACACACACACACAAATCCAAAAAAGGAAGGGAAGCTGTCCTTGATGTTAGAACTAGTCTTGCTTTATGCAGGAATTCTGTTGTTACTTTTGAAAATGTAAAAGCGATTCCAAAGCTCATTGGCACGTGCATGAAACTGCAATACTCACTTGGCACTGCTTGTTCCCTGTGCTGGCAGTGTGGCACATAGACCTCTTTAGCCTCTTCCTCTGTTGTTTTCTGCACAAGAGCCAACCATTGTGGCTACTCATGAGGCAAGGCTGGCAGCTGAAGAACCCAGATGCCAAGCTCTGGATTGTATGTCTGTTCAGTTTGTGGCTGGTCTCTTCCCTGGCATCTGCCCTGGCACTGCAGCAGGCTGTGTAACCGTCTGTGGAGTTGGGTTCAGGATTAGTCTTCTGCTGGATAGCATGCTCTTCTGGTCACTGTTTGCCTTTCGAATTACCCTTGATTATGAGGAATGTGTTTCCCTCGTGCACACTCCACCCAAGACGTGTGTGCTTGTGTCGTGCTGTCTGATGGCTGAAAAGGGGTGCTCCCCCCCATCAGCATGGTACATTTTCTGCTTTAGATCACAGTGTCATTAATTGAGCCACATAAACCCAACTGGCTCCTCTCAGCCAGGAAAATGCTCAAGTTGAATGTGGTAACCCACTGGTACGTCTTTTATGAAGGTGAGCACCCCAAGCCCCAATAAAGGCCTGAAGACTGCCATCTCTGTTTTGCATTAGCCCACGTGCCTGCCAGATCCTGTTTGGGCTCTGGCTGATTTTTTATCCACTGTAAGCGTCACAGCCGAGCAGTATGAAGCGGTTGTTTCTCCTCTGGGGTATTACTATTGACATCCAGAAAATTTAGGAGGTGATTTAAGCAGGGAAACTTCCAGGACAATAGAAACCCAGCTAGTGTGAAGCTAAAGGGGTAAACTGTCTTGTACTTTCCTAATGTAAAGTTGTTAAATCTCTTGGCAACAATCCTTAAGTTTTAATATATATTTTTCTGCCTTTCTTATCTTGGACTTAAAGAATACCAGCTGGCCAGGACCTATCTGCCTCTGGATCAAATCTCTTTGTTGCTGCGTCTGCCTACTACTAGGGAGAGCAAGGGAAAGGTTTCCTATATTGTGATCAGGCTCTCGCCACGTGGAGCTGGCACTCATATCTGAAGCCTGATTTTCAAAGAGCATTTCTTTCTTCTAGAGTCCCCTCTACTTTATCTATGGGTTGGTATAGCTCCAGGTCCCTGCATGCACATATGCTTACATTAAGAATGGCGAGAAAAGCTGGCTAAAAGAGCTTCATGTGAAACCTGTTTTGAACCCTTCTAGTATTACTGTCATAGTTTAAGCCCAGATGGCGACTGAGTACCATGTGGCCACTCATTCACTCTGTCCAGTGGGATGGGAAGGAGAATTGAGAGAAAAAGGTAAAACCCTGTGGGTTGAGATAAGGAGAGTTTGATAGAAGAAACTGAAGAGAGAAGAAAACAGTAATAAGAATAATACTAATGAAATAAAACATGAAGTGAGTGATGTACAACGAAACCGCTCACCACCCAGAACCCGTCGCCTGCCCCAGCTGCCCACCCAGGTTATGCGCCCTTCCCCCAGCCAGCCCCCCCCCTTATATACTCAGCATGGCATCCGTATGGGATCAAACATCCCCTTGGCCAATTCTGTTTGGCTAGCCTGGCTGTGCACTCTCCCAGCTTCTTGTGAAAATTAACTCTATCCTAGCTGAACCCAGGACAATTATAAAGTTGTGTTTATAGATATTGTGTCAGAATTTTTCTAAAATAAAGTTTTTGTAATGAGAAAATAAAGAAATGGATTGTTTTGCAGGCCATTTGCTTGTAAGCAAGTCTGTAACGGGTACAAGAAGGATGTGTCTAATACGACAGCTGTGAATGCTAGGCTGGTCTGAGGGTAATGGACAACATAAAGGATCATATACGTTTTGTAAGTACTATCTCTTATTGAGACTTCTGGGAAGAGAACACTGGGATAGAGGAACCTCTCGCTTGGGCCAGTGGGGCCATTTCTTATCTTCTCATTCCACTGAACACCAGCATGGCTATAAGGGTAGCTAGGAATGGAGATGATACTGCACTGTCCTATTTTCTTCTTTTCCCTCTCATACTAGCTCATACTTCATATTCATACTTCATACAGCTAGAAGTGCAGAAGTGCAGGAAGGGTGCCACATGCTGCAGGTAGCACGTGCTTACTGCATCGGGAGGGATTGTCACAGAGAGATTATCAAAGCCTGTCTTGACCACCCAGTCAGTTCTGTCACATCCAGAGCTACTACGTATTCAGTCCATCTCCAGTTTTTCCACTACAAGTTACTTTCAAAAACATTTCTGTGTGGAGCTGGAACACTCTGAGAAAGGCCAAAGTCCATGTTATTCTTTCTGACCAGAGGCAGAGGAAAAATGGCATTTAGACAATTCATCAAATTCTGTTTGGATCACAGAACTTTACTGTGATATTGTGCCAAGCTACAATGCCAGCTTTCAGTAAGATGTCAGAAGATAATTTAAACAGAAATTGCATACTTAGAATGCTATTGAACAATGTCTTTCCCAATTTTTTAAGAATTAAGATCTTCTATAAACCTCAGAAATATAATGACATCTCATGAGTCATTCCCAGTGAACAAGAACCCTATTAATTTATTTTCTAGTTGTTACCAATTTTAACGTTATTAAAACCAGTTCTCTTTGTTCATAGAATACATTTTTGCTATCATGAGGAACAGAAAAAATTCGGCCTCCCAAATTTTGTTTTAATAAGCTTCATCACAAGAACCTGTCGTTAATTTCTAATGTGAAATTTACTTTAAGTAGGAATATGAAGTAATTCACAGAATTAAAAAAAAAAAAAAGTTCATTTTGTAGATATGGTTTGGATTTCACTTCTACATTTGACAGCAAGGACAAATTCTGGCATCACTTACCTGCACAGGTAAGTGAGCAGAAGCATTTCCCACTTTGAAACTCACACTGCATAAAACCCTATAAACTGAGTAGTCATAAGCCTCTTGCATAGCCTGGACTGTTAAGGCTTTTCATTCAAAGCTTCTAACCTAGTGATGGCCTTTAAATCTATTCTTACGGTTTTTCAAGTCTGTTGTCTGTGCAAATGGCCAGAACTGGAGAACCGGCGCAGTTGTGCTGGCTGTGCTGGTTGTGGGGAGCTGATGTTTGTGTTAAAGAAGGTTGTGACTGGTTGCCTAGAAGTGCTGTCTGTCCTGCCTCAAAACCAGGGTGATGCTGTGGTATGGTTTCAGGATTCTCTGTGAGGTGCTCCGCACTGTGGTTGGGGGCAGAATCAAGAGATTACTTTCATTTTACCCACAACATGCACCACACTTATTTTACAGCATTTTCATACTCTGATAAAAATCACCAGAGGCAGATGCTCATCCATTTTTACATCAATAAATCCCTTCTCAAAGACTGAAAAGATATATTAGTCATCAAGTCAGCATTTATTTTGAAAATCCAACCTAGGGAACAAAATATTCAAACATTATCATTATTTGAGATTGTATTTGGTCAACAAATGACAGATGTATGTTGCTGTTACATTTACCCTTTTTTTAATCACATCATTTTATAAAACACATAATTTCGGTCTCACATCCCTGAAGGATTTAATCAATAGTGGTTGGAATGTGTTGATAGTATGTAGTAAATTTTTTTGGTACAAACCCCTTTAAGAATAAGTTGGCAGAAAAAAAATTATTTAAAACCTCATTAAAAGGAGCAGCTAAGGTTTGGCACAAACAAATCTCAGTGTGGGGATTAATTCCTTTTCACCAAATTAAAAAATATCGGTTTGTTTGTTTTAAAATGATATCAGTACAGCAAAAAACCCCATACCTCCTCCCCCAAAATATAGCTGATCTACTGTTTTTGAAGCTTTTTTTTTTTGTGCTTGTAGAAAAGCTTCTATTTGAGATGAAGTTTGGCAAGTGATTAGACCATAATATGTCTAAATGCTTTGTGTATTTTGGAAAAAAAAAAAAAGAGAGAGAGCTGAGATAACAAAGCTCCAAAAGTTGCTGCTGCATATGTACTGCAAGTGCTTTTAAAAGAAGTTTCATAAGATTTTTAATTAGGTGGCTAAGACTATACATGGTAGACTGGAACTGTTTGGTCTGTGGGGTAAATAATGTGCATTTTAAAAATATTTATAAATACATATTCCCCCACTTGACAGTGCTATTCCAGTCCACTGAGTAAATAATGCATATTTTTTAAAATTCATAAATACATATAATATGTAAAAAAGCTGCCCAGATACCGTATGTGTGGGACCTAGAAACTTGGATAATGCTGAAACAGACACAGTCCCCAAGGATAATGATACATACTCTATAACCTCCCATGAAAGTTTTCTTTCAAAATAAAGAAAGCAAGGAAATTCTACAGACCAAATTACACTCAAATAAGATGAAGGCTGTGATGCGAACCTCCAGGACTCTGCAGAGTCAGAGTAAAGTTTGCCTTTGTCCTCAGATCCTGCTGCTGGTGTTTTTTCCTCCATTTCTTTCTTTTCCTCCTTGCTACCTTAAGAATGGCATGGTTTAAGAGAAGAAGGTCGGCATTCATGTTTCAGTTCTTGAGCCCTGTGAGTCTGAATATACATGGACTATTCACATAGAAATGTTTTATTTCTATTCATTAGTTTTCTGGTATTTTTTTAAAAAATCTATTTCTTATTTAAAGGAATGTTTCTATCAAGTAGATAGAAATCCCTGGCTTGATGTAGGAAATTCAGAATCATGTGTCACTCAGTAAGAAGTATACAGGAATAGGTCAGGCCTTTCACTTCCATATTCCTTTATACAACAAAATGCTTGAAGTTAAGTGAGTACTTACCCCAATTCAGCAAAAAACTTAAGGACATCCTCTACTCCTCCAAACTGTAACTAAAGCGTATGTTTATGTGTTCCCAGAGAGAGCTCCAGGGGAGACATGCGGCCAGCCAGGCGACAGGCTGCAGGGTGGGCCTGCTGTGACACCGGTGCCGGGCGGCAGCCCGAGGG